>NC_058085.1:207751853-208051853 GCF_014858855.1 Bufo gargarizans | reverse complement strand
CAGTAGGGCTCTGTTTGTTGCCTGGACCGGACGGTATCTTGTATTGGCAGATTGTCAGGAGGAGTAGTGTTCCTGTACCCTATCTCACCCTTAAAAACGGGAGAAGGGGACTGCTCCCATACTGCCTATCTACACAGAGTTCGCCCTTTTCAGGACGCCCCGTCTGGATACCTGTCCCTGGTTATGGACCTGATCACTAGCACTATTAAAATGCAATTTCTTCAGACCTCCCGACGTGGCACGTTTCTGTCGTGTCGACTCCTCAGGGGAAGTTGGTACACAGAAAAAACAGCATATACCATATGCGACCACAAGTGACAAAAAAGACACCTTGTGATCAAATCGATGAAAAAAATGGGGATGAAGAAGGCTCAGAGGCCGGCGCCGGCATCACGTGATAGCGGCGGCCAATCCCAGTCAAGATAGAGGTAATGCGGAGGGAGGGTTGCCTAGGAGATTAAATCAACAGATCGGCAGCCTTATGGAGCGCTTCCTAATAGATGCGTCCATAGTAACGCTGTAACACAAAATCACAGCAAGATAAAACTGGTATTTCCTGCAGGGTTATAGCGACCAGGGACGGGGGGGGGGGGGGGGGGGGCGACCCATTTTTGCATGGGACCCATGCAAAACATCCAGGTCCCCTTTAACAATCCACCTCCCCCCCCCCTTGACATTTGGTGCACCGTGCAGCAGCTTGTGCGATCGTCCCTGGTCGCCATAACCCTGCAGGAAATACCAGTTTTATCTTGCTGTGATTTTGTGTTACAGCGTTACTATGGACGCATCTATTAGGAAGCGCTCCATAAGGCTGCCGATCTGTTGATTTAATCTCCTAGGCAACCCTCCCTCCGCATTACCTCTATCTTGACTGGGATTGGCCGCCGCTATCACGTGATGCCGGCGCCGGCCTCTGACGTTTTTTCGCGCCGCATGACGAATTTTCGCGCGGCGCATGCGCATGACGTCAGACGCCGGCGTGGACGATCGCAGGGCGGTCTGACCAATAGAGGCGCGGATGGGCTCTATTTAAACCCCATGGAGGTATGTATTGACGTGGCTGGTAGATGTAGAGGAACCCCTAAAGTTAGAGGGACATCACCTTTAGTGAGGACCACCGTATCCCACACACCAACGAGCAGTGGACCATCTTTTCCCCTGCAGTTTGGCACTCCAACACCAGGGGTGTCAATATATTGGCTCTTATTCTATCTTATTTAAAAGAGCCTTCTTCATCCCCATTTTTTTCATCGATTTGATCACAAGGTGTCTTTTTTGTCACTTGTGGTCGCATATGGTATATGCTGTTTTTTCTGTGTACCAACTTCCCCTGAGGAGTCGACACGACAGAAACGTGCCACGTCGGGATGTCTGAAGAAATTGCATTTTAATAGTGCTAGTGATCAGGTCCATAACCAGGGACAGGTATCCAGACGGGGCGTCCTGAAAAGGGCGAACTCTGTGTAGATAGGCAGTATGGGAGCAGTCCCCTTCTCCCGTTTTTAAGGGTGAGATAGGGTACAGGAACACTACTCCTCCTGACAATCTGCCAATACAAGATACCGTCCGGTCCAGGCAACAAACAGAGCCCTACTGATCCTAGCCTCCTGGTTGGTCGGGTAAGACTGCTTGCGTCCCCACAGGCGCAGCAGGTCCATTTATTTACCTTTTCTCTACCAGCGGTGGGGTACCTATTTGGACCCCCTAAATGTTTGTATGTCATATTGATGCATCCCTTGGTGTGTTTTAATGTATACTCTATAAAAGTTATATTTTAATAAGGATATTTCCCCACCCTTCTTGTGTTGGGCCTTTACGCATATTGAACCTTGAAATATCAGTGAGGCTTGGTTAACCACTAGCCCCAATCAATTATTGTTACTTTACACTGGTATGGCAGGGTTCTTGGCGACAGGGTTCGACGCAGAGAACTGGCTGCATGAGGCCAAAGATATTTTTTCCGATAAACAGTTCCATCAGAAAAAATACCTACCCTCTTTTCAAACTGCTTTTGCGGACCTCACCCAGGTCTATAAGGAACAGATCACATCTTGGTGGGAGGTGCAAAGCCTGGACAACTATATTAAAAACAATATTGTCCCTAGGGGGCTGCGTATCTCTCTCCTCCCAGCGGCTCGCTCACGGCATCCTGGTTTTCTTACCAAGTGGGAACATGAAGCCACCAACAGTTCCCTCAGACTCATGAGGCTCCTGCTGGAGGAGGAAAGAGATACGCTAGCCACCCTCACCCAGAAACTGACAGAATATACGGAGGTAGTGGAGACTTTTTCGCAAGAAGCGGAGTTTCAGAACAAAGAAAAACAGTTACAACTGACATTGGAAAAATACCAGTATCATGTCAAAGAGAGGAAACACCGTCAGTTTATTAGAGATCTCTCGGACTTCAAAGAAAATCGTATATACTCGTCCCTGGGTAATACTAGAAGGGAGGCGATACCTATTAACTCCGAGAGATCCTCTACTGAGACTGAGGTGTCTGACTCTGATAAAGAAACGGTCCCTAAGGCAAACAAATACCCCAACAGAGGCAACCCCAGAAGGGGTAGATCCCGGGGTGCATATAGAGGACGGGATAACCGTTTTTTAGGGCAGTCCAACCAAATCTTGGACTACCAACTTCGCAGCGGCACCCGACAACCTCCAATTTAGTTCAGGGACCTCAAGTCATCAATCTCTTCTCCCGCTCACTCATCCCGGACGAGATCAAAACCCTGGAATTAGGCCTTTCTTTTGTGCCCACCCCTAAATTCGATAGATTTTCATCCGTCAAAGATATCAATCTATTTATTCGCAAACTCAGGTGGCACAAACACTTCAGACACATGGATCGGCGCCAGTGCCTAGAACTAGGGATCCCGACTGACCTACTGGCTGATGTACAATTACTGCAGTCACTAAGTACTGAAGAGGGTCCCACCCAGGGCAAGGGCCCATTCACTAATCTCAAGTTGAGAAGTACAAAGATGCCACCCACTGTGAACGAAGTGTCTTGTATTGATGTATTCCTAAACATGGTCACCAGGGATCTGGAGGACCTAAGAGTGTCCACACACTATTCCTGCGCTCAACTGCGCTGAGTCTGTGACCACTGCCATCTCTACACTAGCACTTCTTCTCCTTTGACGGTAAAACCTACCACCAGCTCAGGGGTACGGCGATGAGGAGTCCCTGTGCCCCGTCGTATGCCAACCTATTCCTGGGCTGGTGGGAGGAGACGTTGGTTTTCAGGGAGGATGAAGCATTGGACACATTTGAAATTGGCCTGTGGGCGCGATACATCGACGATATTTTCATTCTTTGGAATGGAGATCAGGCAGGCTTTGAGGCCTTTGTCCAGCATCTCAATCAGAATCAGATTGGCATGCACTTCACATGCGAATCGCATCCCACTACCCTACCTTTCCTGGATATAAAAATTTCCAGGAACAACAGGGGTGAACTGGACACTTCCATTTTCAGAAAAGCCAGCTCCACAAATTCCCTCCTGAGGTGGGAAAGTAACCACCCGCTCCCGCTCAGGAGAGGGATTCCCAGGGGCCAATATCTACGTCTCAGACGTAACTGTTCAGATAAACATGACTTCGTCACACAGGCAGTAGATTTGAGGAGGAGGTTCTTGTCAAGGGGGTACCCCGATCACGTCTTGAGGTCTGCGTATCAGACAGCGCTATCCCGCCCAAGATCCTCTCTCTTGACTCCGAATCAGTCTTCCACCCCTCAGGTGAAAACTCTGAGAATCATCACAAACTTTGATAGAGGGTCTAAACAAGTCAAGCACATCATACAACGTCACTGGGAGGTCCTCAAAATGGACCTGGACCTGAAAGACGTGCTTGGTGACCAACCGCCAATCACCTATAGAAGGGGACCCAATTTGCGCGACAAACTGGTACACAGCCAGTATGCACCCAACCGCGCAAATTCCACTTGGTTGCGGTCCAAAGTTGTGGGCAGCCACAGATGTGGTAACTGTGTAGCATGCAGATATATACAAACTACAAAAACCTTTGTAAGCCATGTTACAGGGAAACAATACTCCATCCCACATTTCATCAACTGTAAATCCAGAGGGATTACATACCGTATCCAGTGCGAATGTGGGATGGAGTATATAGGGAAGACGATACGAGAATTTAGGAGGAGGATAGGGGAACACCTGGGGGACATCTCTCACAAAAGGGACGCCCCATTATCCAAACACATACATACCACCCATAATGGCAGTGCCTCTTTGAGATATATGGGCATCGACCTGGTCAAGTCTCCTCCCAGCTGGATCTTTTGCCTAAAAACCTCTGCACCCCGCGGCCTTAATGAAAGGTTGGATTATGGGTGCTTCATCTAATGGAATGTTGGGATGGACCCATGCAAAACATCCAGGTCCCCTTTAACAATCCACCTCCCCCCCCCCCCCTTGACATTTGGTGCACCGTGCAGCAGCTTGTGCGATCGTCCCTGGTCGCCATAACCCTGCAGGAAATACCAGTTTTATCTTGCTGTGATTTTGTGTTACAGCGTTACTATGGACGCATCTATTAGGAAGCGCTCCATAAGGCTGCCGATCTGTTGATTTAATCTCCTAGGCAACCCTCCCTCCACATTACCTCTATCTTGACTGGGATTGGCCGCCGCTATCACGTGATGTCGGCCTCTGACGTTTTTTCGCGGCGCATGACGAATTTTTGCGCGGCGCATGCGCATGACGTCAGACGCCGGCGTGGACGATCGCAGGGCGGTCTGACCAATAGAGGCGCGGATGGGCTCTATTTAAACCCCATGGAGGTATGTATCGACGTGGCTGGTAGATGTAGAGGAACCCCTGAAGTTAGAGGGACATCACCTTTAGTGAGGACCACCGTATCCCACACACCAACGAGCAGTGGACCATCTTTTCCCCTGCAGTTTGGCACTCCAACACCAGGGGTGTCAATATATTGGCTCTTATTCTATCTTATTTAAAAGAGCCTTCTTCATCCCCATTTTTTTCATCGATTTGATCACAAGGTGTCTTTTTTGTCACTTGTGGTCGCATATGGTATATGCTGTTTTTTCTGTGTACCAACTTCCCCTGAGGAGTCGACACGACAGAAACGTGCCACGTCGGGAGGTCTGAAGAAATTGCATTTTAATAGTGCTAGTGATCAGGTCCATAACCAGGGACAGGTATCCAGACGGGGCGTCCTGAAAAGGGCGAACTCTGTGTAGATAGGCAGTATGGGAGCAGTCCCCTTCCCCCGTTTTTAAGGGTGAGATAGGGTACAGGAACACTACTCCTCCTGACAATCTGCCAATACAAGATACCGTCCGGTCCAGGCAACAAACAGAGCCCTACTGATCCTAGCCACCTGGTCATTTATTTACCTTTTCTCTACCAGTGGTGGGGTACCTATTTGGACCCCCTAAATGTTTGTATGTCATATTGATGCATCCCTTGGTGTGTTTTAATGTATACTCTATAAAAGTTATATTTTAATAAGGATATTTCCCCACCCTTCTTGTGTTGGGCCTTTACGGATATTTTTATAGAGCAGGTTATTACGGACGGAGTGATACTTTATATGTGTAGTCCATTTTTTTTTTATCAGTGATAAGTGTGTTTTTTTAGTTTTACTTATTTAACATTTTTCTTTACCAAGACCCACTTGGTTCTTGAAGATCCAGTGGGTCTGATATCTGTATAATACAGTACAGTACACTATATAGTGTACTGTATTTTAACTTTACACTTAGTCTGATCAGACATCTGCCTTTAGCAGAAGTCTGATCAACACCATGGAAAGCCGGAAGCCTGTGAAGGCGTCTGGTTGCCATGGTAACCATCATCAACTGCCACAACAGAGCAGCGGGTGATGGGGAGGGAGGGTGGTCCCATCCCTCTGTGATCCCGTCAATAATTGGGGGGCTGAAATGGCACAGCAGCCCCCGATGGGAGAGGGAGCTCCCTCCCTGTTAACCCCTTCCATACTGTGGTCCCTACGGACTGCAGCATGGAAGGGGTTAAACGGCTGACATCACAGCACAGATGTCAGCCATTTCAAGCAGAGTGTCAGCAATGTGCTGACACTCTGCTTTCTAACCGCTCGCCCATCCTGGAAATGAGAAGGTGCGGGTGGGATGATCGCGCGCACGTGCCCCCAGCACCGCCCGCACCTCCCCCTCTGCACAGCCTGCCAGCAGATAACAATGAGGGCTGCAGGGGAGTCTGAATTGACCTGCGGTTTGCAGTGATCACCAATACAGGACCCCCCTCTGCATTGTCCCATTGTGCCGCCGGGCGGTGATCGGAACTGTGTGCCTGCTGAAATCAATCAGCAGGCACCCTGGGACAATACCGAGGGGGTCCTGTGACCTCCCCCTGGTATCGGTGATCACTGCAAACTGCAGGTCAATTCAGACCTGCGGTTTGCAGCACTTACGGAAGTTTCTGATCCCCATTGTCCGTGACCACGGAGATCATAAACTTCTAAATGACTTAAATTTTGCAGCCCTCATTGTTATCTGGCTAGCTGTGCAGAGGGGGAGGTGCGGGCGGTGCTGGGTGCGCGTGCGCGCGATCATCCCACCCGCACCTTCTCATTTCCAGGATGGCCGAGCGGTTAGAAAGCAGAGTGTCAGCACATTGCTGACACTCTGCTTGAAATGGCTGACATCTGTGCTGTGATGTCAGCCGTTTAACCCCTTCCATGCTGCAGTCCGTAGGGGACTGCTGTGCCATTACAGGTACGCCCTGTGTCCTCAAGTACCAGGATATCGGGGCGTAGCTGTACGCCCTGTGTCCGTAAGAGGTTAAAATAGAAAAAAATCCAATATCGCGAATGGAGTAACAAAAAAAAGGGTAACAATGGCCGATTTTTCATTGCTTCTCTTTCCCCAAATTTCTTTTTATAAAATGTGATCAAAAAGTCATGCACACTCCAAAATGGTTTCAATAAAACTAAATATTGTTCTGCAAAAAATGAGCCCCTAAACAGGCTCAGTAGACATAAGTATAAAAAAGTTATGGGGGTCAGAATATCGTGATATATATATTTTTTTCAAAGTATGAAAGTTAAAATTTATTTTTGCACGATTTAAACTTAAAGAACCTATACATATGGTATTGTTATAATCGTATTGACCCAGAGAATAAAGTACATGGGTCGGTTTTGCCACAAGCAAAACGCTATGGGAACAAAACCCGTAAAACGGTGGAGGAATTGCGTTATTTTCCAATTCCACCCAATTTGGAATTTTTTTACCACTTCCCGCTACGTTTTATGCCATAATTAATGGTGGCTTTAGAAAGTACAACCTGTCCCGCACAAAATAAACTCTCATACAGCTATGTGACCGGAAATATAAAAAAGTTATGAAAATAGGGAAGAAAAATGAAAACGCAAAAACAAAAAAACTCCAGTATCCTAAGGGTTAATGATACAGAACAGTGCTCAAATAGCGCTTTGCAGGATTAGTGAGAGAGCTGTGCATCTGCACACTACTCTCTCTCGTTCCTGCATGGCAATTATCTTTGTGATCAGTTCAAGCAGAAGAGGCTGTGTATGCAACAAGGCTGTGTGTGCATGCATATACAGTATGTCAACTGTGTAGCAGAGCTGTGTTTATAAAGTGTATATGCAGTAGAGCTGCTGTGTGTTTGTGTGTATTAGGCTAGTTTCACACTAGCGTTCGTCGGTCCGCTCGTGAGCTCCGTTTGAAGGGGCTCACGAGCGGACCCGAACGCCTCCGTCCAGCCCTGATGCAGTCTGAATGGATGCGGATCCGCTCAGACTGCATCAGTCTGGCGGCGTTCAGCCTCCGCTCCGCTCGCCTCCGCACAGACAGGCGGACAGCTGAACGCTGCTTACAGCGTTCAGTTGTCCGCCTGGCCGTGCGGAGGCGAGCGGATCCGTTCAGACTTACAATGTAAGTCAATGGGAACGGATCCACTTGAAGATGTCACTATATGGCTCAATCTTCAAGCGGATCCGTCCCCCATTGACTTTACATTGAAAGTCTGAACGGATCCGCTCAGGCTACTTTCACACTTAGAATTTTTTCTAAGTTATTAATGCAGACGGATCCGTACTGAACGGAGCCTCCGTCTGCATTAATATGATCGGATCCATTCAGAACGGATCCGATCGAACGCTAGTGTGAAAGTAGCCTTACACTGCTGTGTGTATATGAAGTGCTTACCACAGAGCTATATATTTATATGTGTATGATGTGCATACTGCAGAGCTATGTGTGTGTGTAGCAGTGCAGTTTGTGTGCATAATATGTGTATTGCAGAGCTGTGTGTGCATAATGTGCATACTGTAGAACTGTGTGTGTCTGTGTTAATATAATATAAGGATGTGTGAACCGGGTTCATTATAAACTTCAAATTTGCCTGCAATGCAAACCCAAAGCTTTTCAGGTTTGCTTCAGATGAATCCAGTTAAACAGCCATTTTACTGCACATGATGGGCAGTGTATTACTGTGAATTCTGAGATTTGGAAAAAAAGATAACATGACAACACGACTAAACTATGATTAAAAAAATATATATAATATACACTACACACAAAATGTTATTGTGAGGGATATTTGGCTTTTGGATTAAATTTATGGAAAATGTAAAAAGGTCACGCTACAATAATATTATATCATGAAATTAGGGCATTTAAGTAGAAGCATGTAATGGTGATTTCATCATCTCAAACAATTTATTGAAACAAACGCCAACAACAGTCGTGGGTATACCCCCACAAAAAATTTCCATGTTTCAATAACTTCTGGGCTTCTCTGATCAAGGCAGAGATAGCAGAGCTGGAGAGGGTTCAGAGGAGGGGAACTAAAGTAATAACTGAATCTGTGGACTACAGTACCCTGAAAGATTATCAAAATTAGGGTTATTCGCTTTAGAAAAAAGACGACTGTGGGGAGATCTAATAACTATGTATAAATATATCAGCGGTCAGTACAGAGATCTCTCCCATCACGAAGGTACATCCTCTGCGTCTGGAGGAAAGAAGGTTTCTACACAAACATACGTAGAAGAGGATTCTTTATGGTAAGAGCAGTGAGACTATGGAACTCTCTGCCAGAGGAGGTGGTGATGGTGAGTACAATAAAGGAATTCAAGAGGGGCCTGGATGTATTTCTGTAGTGCAATAATAGTGGTGAAAATTGGCTTCTCACCATTTTTTTTTTTTTGCCTTTCTCTGGATCAACTTGCAGGATAACATGCTGAACTAGATAGACATATATCTTTTTTCAGCCTTATAAGCTATGTTACTATGTTAACTTGTAATATGACCATAAGAATCAATTACAGCTTGACAATGACGTACCATGCTCTTCACAAGTCGACTTATTGTCTGAGGCATGGCATCCCACTTTTCTTGAAGGGCGGCCCTCAAGTCATTGAGGTTCTGGGGTACAGAGTTACGAGCCTCTACACGGCGTCACAGCTGATCCCATAGGTTTTTAATAGGATTCAGGTCTGGAGAAAGTGCATGCCACTCGATTTGAGGTACCCCAGTCTCCGGCAGCAATTCCCTAATGATGCAACCTCAATGCGCTGGCGCATTGTTGTCCATGAAGATGAAATTAGTAGTGTGTTGTTCATGCAGAGGCACAATGACTGGATTAATGATGTTATTCAATTAGTATGGGCTTGTCATTGTACCATCCACAAAGTGTAGAGCAGTTCTGTATTGACTAGACACACCTGCCCAAACTGTGATACCACCACTAAAGGCAAACAGTAGCTGATGCATAGCACTCTACTTGACGTCTCCAACATCGTTGACGTCCATTATTTTTGCTTAGCCTTTCATCAGTGAATAGCACTTAGGCCTACTGGTCCCTCGTTCAGCATAGATGGCACATGCAAGACGTCTGTAGCCTGATATAAACAGTTTTGAATGGTCTGACGTGATACTTGCGTGCCTCTCACCTCCTTTAAATTCGCCTGGAGTTGTGTGGCATTTATCATCCGGTTCTGCAGGGCATTGTTCACAATGAAGTACAGATTAAAGTAAGTAACAGTTACCAAATGAACGAGCACTCTATTGACCAGTTCTCAACATGGCACCCAGCATGCATGTGGAACCTGCATTCTCTGTATTTGATGGTGGCCAGTATGGCACTGTAACAGGTAGTATTTAGTGTTAGGTTCCGGTCTTATAGAGATCTCCTTGACGCAGGCAGATGGACCCAAATAATTTTGTACAAAATGTATTTGCCAAGAATCTCAAATTTATAAAATAAGTACAGCATTAGCACTGAAATATTATCTAAACTATGGAATTATTGTACTTTGTGTTTTCAGAGTGCTGCTACAATGTGTGTTTTTTTCTTTGTGTTTCTAGCCATCGCAATGTGCACCTACTCATTAGGATGTGCTGACTGACCCCTGTCGAAACAGCCTGCGGGAGTCCCCTGCCGCTAGTGTGAAAGTACCCTTAGGCCTCTTTCACACGAGTGAGATTTCCGCGCAGTGCAATGTGTGAGGTGAACGCATTGCACCCACACTGAATCTGGACCCATTCATTTCTATGGGGCTGTGCACATGAGCGGTGATTTTCACGCATCACTTGTGCGTTGAGTGAAAATCGCAGCATGCTCTATCTTGTGCGTTTTTTCACACAACGCAGGCCCCATAGAAGTGAATAGGGCTGCGTGAAAATCGCAAGCATCTGCTAGCAAGTGCGGATGTGGTGCGATTGTCACGCATGGTTGCAAGAAGATGATCGTGATGGGGACCCGATCACTATTATTTTCCCTTATAACATGGTTCAAAGGGAAAAAAAAATAGCATTCTTAATACAGAATGCTTAGTAAAATATGGATGGAGGGGTTAAAAAAAATAAAAAAATAATCCACTTGTTCGCCGAGCCTGGCTTCACTTCTGTCTTCTTCTTTGATGATCGGGAGGAAAAGGACCTGTGGTGATGTCACTGCGCTCAACACATGGTCTGTCACATGATCCATCACCGTGGTGCTGGATCATGTGATGAGCGCAGTGACGTCACCACAGGTCCTTTTCCTCAAAGAAGAAGAAGAAAGAATCAAAGCCGGGATGCGCGAACAAGTGGATTAAGGTGAGTTTAATTTATTAAAAAATTTTAACCCCTCCATCACTATTTTACTTATCATTCTGTATTAAGAATGCTATTATTTTCCCTTATAACCATGTTATAAGGGAAAATAATAAAATCTACAGAACAATTTTAATGCTTTTTGCACGCGCATAAGAAAAATCGGCATGTTTGGTACCCAAACCCGGACTTCTTCACAGAAGTCCGGGTTTGGGTACCAAACATGCCGATTTTTATTATGCGCGTGCAAAAAGCATTAAAATGCTTTGCACTCATGCAGAAAAATCACACATTTTCCTGAGGCGCATCCGCATCTTATCCGAACTTCTGTGAAGAAGTCCGGGTTTGGGTACCAAACATGCCGATTTTTCTTATGCGCGTGCAAAAAGCATTAAAATGCTTTGCACTCGTGCAGAAAAATCGCACATTTTCCCGAGACGCATCCGCATCTTATCCGGCCCTCACACGCGACGCCAGTGTGAAAGAGGCCGTAGTCTTGCATCCCTGACCAGCCTGTCTGCCCCATAGGCTGATTTTAATTAGTGTAAGTATAAGTGCTCATGCACACATGTTGTTTTGCGGTCTGTTTTTCATGGATCCATTGTTCCGCATCTGAGGTTTTTTTTGTCTGATTTAAGTCCTCTTCCTTTGCGTTATTGCACAAAACATATCCATATGGTTTTCGCATTTGATCTGTTTTTTGCGGATCGGAAACAGTCACCAAGCACATGAGCAATATGGGCAGGGCATAGCATTTCTACAGTATGGATCTTCAAAATATGGATGAAATACGGATGACATATGGATGTGTTCTGTGTGCGTTTTGTATTTTTTTGTTGACCCATTGACTTGAATGGGGCCTTGGACTGTGATTTGTGGACATTAATAGGACATGTACTACTTTTTTGAACAACGGAAATGGAATGCACATTGAGTACCTTCCGTTGTTTTTGCGGACCCATTGAAGTGAATGGTTCCGCATACGGTCCGCCAAGAAGCGGAACAAAAGCGGAAAGAAAATAAGTTTGTGTGCATAAGCCCTAAAGCTGTAGCCTGCTCTCCCTGCATTCATTGGAAGCCTTCTGGCAACAGGAGAGGTATAATAGAGTTGGCTCGGTATGCATGTTGGTACCTGCATTACCTGGATTAAATAGAGGCCATTATGGCACAAAAAAATAGTAAAAGGCAGAGTGAACCCAACATGCATGTGGAACCTGCATTCTCTGTATTTTATAGCAACTATAACAGGTAGTATTTAGTGTTAGGTTCCCGTCTTATAGAGATCACCTATAAAATAAGCGTAGCATTAGCACTAGAATATTTTCTATAGCTATGGCATTATGAGTAGTAGTATAGGGATCCATGTCTCGTCAAACTCAAAGTGACAGGTGCCCCGCCCCTTTTCACACCATAACCCCTCCCAGAAATGCCCAGAAATGGCTAACCCCACCTAGATCCGCCCGTTTCTCTCCCCTTGCTGCCCCAAACCACGCCTAAATGCCGCCCACTTTGATATGATTTTCCTATCATTTTAAATGGTTTAATATACACTTTAATATCATTTTTATATGCCTTTTATATTTTGGCATACCCTTTTGATACAGTTTTATACCACTTTTATGTCATTTTGTGATTTGATATCACTTTGATATGCCTTTTATATATTGGTATGCCCGGACATGTCTAAATTTTCCTATCATTTTATATGGTTTAATATAAATTTTATATCAAATTATAAGCTTTTTATATCACTTTATCAGTCCTTATCAAATGATAAGCTTTTATTAACACCTTACATCCCATTTATAACATTTTGATAAATTTTTATACAACTTATATATCATTTTGTGATTTGATATGACTTTGATATCATTTTGATATGCCTTTTATATATTGGCATGCCCTTTTGATACAGTTTCATAACACTTTTATGTCATCTTGTGATTTGATATCACTTTGATATGCTTTTTATATATTGGCATGCCCAGACATGTCCAAAAGACGTATGCTACATGGCCTGGCATCTTTTAATTATAATAGCAACGATAAAAAAAATCAAGGATGACAACATTTTTATCATTTAAAAAAGTTTTATTAATTTAATTATAATGCTATACCATGTAAATTAAAAGTGCTCTTATAACTGCAGTGAGTCAGAGACGTAAAGAAAAAAAGAGAGGGTTAGTCACTCTTCTACCATAGAGGGTAACTCCGGACCAATATAGCACGACGCCAAAGGTTGGGTAGGCGGAGAGAGAGAAAAAAAAAAAAAAGGCAATGCAAGATAGATACACAGAGGCTGCCGGTGGTAAATGTCCGACCAGAGTATCCGGGCGGATAGAACAGTGTTTAAAATAGAAAAAGGAAAATTTTTACCACTCAAAAAGGCGCCACCTGGGGCAGAAAAAAGGACAGTTATATGATAAGAGCACTATAAAACTATCAATGAGATATAAATACATTCTAGATAAAATTATGATAAAAAAACTGAAAATCTGGATAAAATCAGATTTACTCACTTCACCCAGGAGGAGTGATGAGGGATAAGCTCAAGACACCCTCCTGCGCCTGGTTCGCTTGATAGATTTTTCTGGAAAGACAGCAGTCCACACTCTGGAGATCTTGAAATTCCCAAATACTTTATTCAACACAGGGTATGGGTGAGGGAAGAGCTCAACGCGTTTCGGGGATTTTCATCTAGGAATCCCCTTCTTCAGGAGCCATGACATGTATAGTTAACACAAACATATTTATACATTGAAAAAAGGCGGCAAAGAACACCTGCATGACGTCACTTCCGGTCGCTGGATGCGTTCCAGCGTGGAACGCACCGGAAGTGGAGACTGGATCCCTTAAATGTTTGTTAGATGTGATGTAAATTGTTAATTGTATAAGCCCCAATGCCGGGGCAACCCTGTACGAATCATTAATCTCCAAATGAATGAACAATGGTTCAGAAGAAGCGGATGGAGTCACTTCTGGTGATGCGATGCGTTCCACGGTGGAACGCACCGGAAGTGACGTCCGATCCATATATTCCATGTTGTCTAATGCCGGCAGTGAATATGTGTAAATCTATATATAATCTATATGTAATCGTTATTATCCGGGAATATACCTTGCGAAATAGAGCAGCAGCAATTTTCAAGGTAATGTACTGAGAGATATCGGGGCCGGAACCCTAAATATCGCGAGATCTCGGCCCCAGGGTAACTTCAAGTGATATGAGAAACCCTAAGAAATCGCGGGATGGAGAGGGGACGGTGTCACTTCCGGTACAGTGGAACGCACCTTTGGAACGTAAATTCTTATAGAGGAGTGACGGTGTCACTTCTAGTGTAATGGAACGTACACTTGAAGCGCAAATACCTATGGACATCGCGCTGAATAAGATTTTATGTGTTATTAAGGTATATAAAGCTAGAGATTAAATGTGTATATAGTGTTCCGAGGATCTTGGCTCAAATTTGGAATGGATAGGATTAAAATAGATCTTGGCTCAATTAAGAAAACGGATATGAGCCGGTGAATAAATACATTCAAATCAATAAGAATAGGTGAATAGATGAATACATTAATAAATAAATAAATGAATATATGCATGATTTTCTCATGTGTAATATTGGCTCCAAGATTGTTAAAGGAATATTGTGTATAATACACCTAAATAAAAAGTGCATATAGCTATGAGGGTATGTAAGAAAAATAAGAATTAATAAATAAATAAATAAATATATGCAAGAAGCTCCATGGAACATGATTGGTACATACAGCTATAGGGGAATATTGCGAAGAAAGAGTATATGTATACATATGGGAAAGGCTCTATAGAACTTAATTGGTACCCAACAACAATAAGTTGATACATCAGGGATAATGTGAATAGTAAAAATCAATACATTATTTGATGGTGAGCCTAACCAGTATGTGAGTGATGCTGTGGAACTGTTGCATATGGAACATAGAGTGACCGATTTTTGGGGGCTATACAGTAGTGGAAATATTGTTGAGTACCCCTTTCAATTATATGCCCCAATTTCTATGGGTGATGTTTTGTATTAAGTGTTCATTGGTTTTTAGATATATCTTCAGTTGAGAATGTTGATAAATTAAAAATGTTAATAATTGGAATACTCTAAGGTCTCATTAAGCCCATATGGGGATAGAGTGTTCAAACGGTAAAACCAGTGCATCTCCTTTCTACAAAGGAGCTGGTAGGACTGTGCGACATGTTCTATGGGGATCAATTTCAAGAGGGATGGATCGCTATTGTGCTTCTCTAAAAAGTGTCTGGAGACGCTGTGTGATGACGCCTCATTTTATATTGGAGCGGTGTTCGGACATCCTATCTCTGACGGCTTGAGTTGTTCGGCCTACGTATTTTAGGTTGCAGGGGCACGTTAATAGGTATATAACATTCCTTGTTGCGCAAGTCATTCTCTGCCTGAGTTTCCAGGTCTCTTTAGCTGTTATTGAGATTTCTGTGGTGTCTTGAGGGATCATGCAACAGCATTTGCACTTGGTTATTCCACAGCGGTAGGCCCCCGGACTGGAGTTCATCTTTCTGATAAGTGTTTGACCCCTATTGTGTTGGGACAATTAAGGGCAAGAAAGGGCCAAAATATTTTTTTGTGACTGCGCTCGTCTGAAGGTGATGGATGTGTTTGGGAAGTATGGTTTTAAGAATCTGATCTTTTAAAAGAATGCCCCAGTGTCTGTTGAGGATACGACGAATGTCTGCATGTTTATTATTATATCTAGTGATAAGGTTAGAATAGTGGGTGTCTTTACTATCCTTTTTTGTTTGAGGGGGCCTTTAAAGCAGTCTTTTGATCTAGTTCTAAAATTCTTTTTTCTGATGCTCTTATGAGGCTTTTGGGGTAGCCCTTTTCTTTAAAGCGATCCTTTAGAATACCCAGTTGTTTGTTGAAGATTAGGTTATCGGAGCAGTTTCTTCTTATACGCTTCATTTGGCTATAAGGAATGTTTATTTTCCCTTTTGAGTGGTGACAGCTAGTATACTCCAAATAGCTATTGGCATCTACTTTTTTAAAGAAGGTGCTAGTGTGTATTTTTTTATTGATTATTTTTAGATGCAAGTCAAGATAAAAGGCTTCAGAGGGATCCGATTCAGAGCTAAAATGGAGGCCCCAATCATTCTGATTGAGTGTCTCAACGAAAGACACGAGTTTCTCGATTCAACCTTCCCAAATAAAGATGATGTCGTCTATATACCTCCGGTAAAAAATTATGTTAGGGTGGGAAAGAAGGTTGAAATGATCCTCAAAGCAGCCCACAAATAGGTTGGCTCACCCATACCCTGTGTTGAATAAAGTATTTTGGAATTTCAAGATCTCCAGAGTGTGGACTGCTGTCTTTCCAGAAAAATCTATCAAGCTAAGCAGGCACAGGAGGTAGCTGATAAGGGTGTCTTGAGCTTATCCCTCATCACTCCTCCTAGGTGAAGTGAGTAAATCAGATTTTATTCACATTTTCATCCACAGTTTTTTATCATAATTTTATCTAGAATGTATTTATATCTCATTGATAGTTTTATAGTGCTCTTATCATATAACGGTCCTTTTTTCTGCCCCAGGTGGCGCCTTTTTGAGTGGTAAAAAATTTCCTTTTTCTATTGTCTATGAAATCTACCCCCATTGTGAGGGCCTGAGTGTAATTTAACTCCCACCACACAACGGACAGCTGTGTCAACACACTGAATTTGAATTAAAAACCTCAAATCTCACATTCCTGCTATAAATGTACATTTTCCCACAGGTCCACAAGCGCACAGTAGATTGAAACTTTTAATTTCCTACAGACCACACACATGAGTATCAGGCCAGC
The DNA here is from genome assembly GCF_014858855.1 of Bufo gargarizans. NCBI lineage: Eukaryota > Metazoa > Chordata > Amphibia > Anura > Bufonidae > Bufo > Bufo gargarizans. Next base: position 208,034,918 of record NC_058085.1, on the reverse strand, counting down.
AGCTGTGTCAACTTTAGAGGTGTTAATTTTCTCAGGATCTGTCTATTAGCAGCGTTAACACAGAAACTAATGGTATCGTTTCAACAGCTGAGGCAAACACTATGAAGTATTTATGCATATTTTTATAGCATCTCTTTTCAGGAAACAAAATGATTGTGATTGGTTGTATCACAGCCACCATCTATTGCAGATGCTAATGTTAAGAAAAACCTAGCAGTATCTTTATATATACATGTGGCAGATCACCACAGGGTATAATCATTTGATATTGAAAACTTAAAAAAAAAAAAAAAAGAAAACTTGTAAAGGTATGAGTATTGCCATATTACCCTTCTTTTTTACTATTTTTAACATGCCTGTTTTAAATTCTTTATTGATGCAATATAACACGCAACATTTGACTAATTTCTCTGCAATTATTACGCCTGGTTGTGTCATGCATTTATCTATGTATCTATCTATCCTATCTATAGAACTTTCCATCTACTGTATCTATCTATGTATCTATCTATCCTATCTATAGAACTTTCCATCTACTGTATCCATCTATCCATTCACTTTATCCATCTAACACAGTGTGAAAAATGGTTGTAATATATAATAGCTATATGGTTGTATTAACGGCTTATAACGCCCGACTATTTTTACATACATGTATAATTTTGTTATTTCACAACAATTATTGCACCACTATATACCACGCATTTATTGGGACCGTATATTATTTGCTTATTTATACAATAATTTACAATATTCAAAATGTTTTAAGAACTTTCCATCTACAGTCGTGGCCAAAAGTTTTGAGACTGACACAAATATTAGTTTTCACAAAGGTTGCTGCTAAACTGCTTTTAGATCTTTGTTTCAGTTGTTTCTGTGATGTAGTGAAATATAATTACACGTACTTCATACGTTTCAAAGGCTTTTATCGACAATTACATGACATTTATGCAAATGTCAGTATTTGCAGTGTTGGCCCTTCTTTTTCAGGACCTCTGCAATTCGACTGGGCATGCTCTCAATCAACTTATGGGCCAATTCCTGACTGATAGCAACTAGGGATGAGCGAACCCGAACTGTATAGTTTGGGTTCGAACCGAATTTTGGGGTGTCCTTGACACGGACCCGAACCCGAACATTTTCGTAAAAGTCAAGGTTCGGGTTCGGTGTTCGGCGCTTTCTTGGCGCTTTTTGAGAGGCTGCAAAGCAGTCAATCAACAAGCGTCATACTACTTGCCCCAAGAGGCCATCACAACCATGCCTACTATTGGCATGGCTGTGATTGGCCAGTGCAGCATGTGACCCAGCCTCTATTTAAGCTGGAGTCACGTAGCGCCGCACGTCAATCTGCTCTGATCACTGTAGGGAGAGGATGCAGCTGCTGCTGTTAGGGCGAGATTAGGCACTAGACAGGGATTTACTCAGCACTTAATGAAGTGATCGATCAACAGCTGTGAACCATTCATCTTCTGCTATTCAATTGCTCACTGTTTTTAGGATGCCCAGAGCGTTTTTCAGTCACTTTTTTCTGGGGTGATTGGTGGCCATTTTGTGTCTTGTGGTGCGCCAGCACAAGCTGCCACCAAGTCCATTTAACCATCAATAGTGTGTTTTTGTTTTTTTTTGCTATATCCTACATCAGGGGCTTGGCTGTGCTTGCTATTTTATTGAGGGGTGAAATACAATTGCCAAAATAGCAGTACCCTAAATCTGGTGTTTCAGCTGTGGTTAGCCAATTGTAATACTGTCTGCTGTCTGGCAAAGGATATATTTTTGTTCTGGGTTGAAATACAATTCCCAACTTAGCAATTCCCTAAATCAGTGGTTTCTGCTGTATCAGGCCAAGTTTAAATCGATCCATAAAAGGGTATATTAGATTGAAGGTGCTGATAGGGTCATCCTCAATAACTTCACACGCTACCGTGCATTTCCAAGTCTAATTCTGTCCGTAAACGTATACCTGTCATCCAGCGCCTAAATAAAAGGCCTAAATTTTATATTCAGCAAAATCTGGGTTTCTTGCTGTGGCTGGTCAATTTATTTAGTGTCCGCCAAAGCACAGTTTTTGTTCTGGGTTGAAATACAATTCACAACTTAGCAATTCCCTAAATCAGTGGTTTCCGCTGTATCAGGCCAAGTTTAAATCGATCCATAAAAAGGTATATTAGATTGAAGGTGCGGATAGGGTCATCCTCAATAACTTCACACGCTACCGTGCATTTCCAAGTCTAATTCTGTCCGTAAACGTATACCTGTCATCCAGCGCCTAAAAACTAGGCCTACAATTTATATTCAGCTAAATCTGTGTAAACTGCTGTGGCTGGTCAAGTTATTTGGTGTCTGTCAAAGCACAGTTTTTGTTCTGGGTTGAAATACAATTCCCAACTTAGCAATTCCCTAAATCAGTGGTTTCTGCTGTATCAGGCCAAGTTTAAATCGATCCATAAAAGGGTATATTAGATTGAAGGCAGGAAATAGGGTCATCCTCAATAACTTCACACGCTACCGTGCATTTCCAAGTCTAATTCTGTCCGTAAACGTATACCTTTCATCCAGCGCCTAAATACTAGGCCTACAATTTATATCCAGCTAAATCTGTTGTTACTGCTGTGCCTGTATTAGTGTAATACGGTACCTAAATAGATAGCCAGATAGTGTTAGGTGTCTGTAAAAAAAAGGCCTGAATTTGAATTCAATACATTGGGCCAAATAATTTTTTTCTTATTGTGGTGAACGGTAACAATGAGGAAAACATCTAGTAAGGGACGCGGACATGGTCATGGTGGTGTTAGTGGACCCTCTGGTGCTGAGAGAGGACATGGCCGTTCTGCCACAGCCACACGTCCTAGTGAACCAACCTCAGGTCCCAGTAGCCGCCAGAATTTACAGCAATATTTGGTGGGGCCCAATGCCGTTCTAAGGATGGTAAGGCCTGAGCGGGTACAGGCATTAGTCAATTGGGTGGCCGACAGTGGATCCAGCACGTTCACATTATCCCCACCCAGTCTTGTGCAGAAAGCGCACAGATGGCGCCTGAAAACCAAGCCCATCAGTCTGTCACATCACCCCCATGCATATCAGGGAAACTGTCTGAGCCTCAGGTTATTCAGCAGTCTCTTATGCTGTTTGAAGACTCTGCTGGCAGGGTTTCCCAAGGGCATCCACCTAGCCCTTCCCCAGCGGTGGAAGACATAGAATGCACTGACGCACAACCACTTTTGTTTCCTGATGATGAGGATATGGAAAAACCACCTCAGTACGTCTCTGATTATGAGGAAACACAGGTGCCAACTGCTGCGTCTTTCTGCAGTGTGCAGACTGAACAGGAGGTCAGGGAGGAAGACTGGGTGGAAGACGATGCAGGGGACGATGAGGTCCTAGACCCCACATGGAATGAAGGTCGTGCCACTGACTTTCACAGTTCGGAGGAAGAGGCAGTTGTGAGACCGAGCCAACAGCGTAGCAAAAGAGGGAGCAGTGGGCAAAAGCAGAACACCTGCCGCCAAGAGACTCCGCCTGCTACTGACCGCCGCCATCTAGGACCGAGCACCCCAAAGGCAGCTTCAAGGAGTTCCCTGGCATGGCACTTCTTCAAACATTGTGCTGATGACAAGACCCGAGTGGTTTGCACGCTGTGCCATCAGAGCCTGAAGCGAGGCATTAACATTCTGAACCTTAGCACAACCTGCATGACCAGGCACTGCATGCAAAGCATGAACTGCAGTGGAGTAAACACCTTAAAAGCAAGGAACTCACTCAGGCTCCCCCTGCTACCTCTTCTGCTGCTGCAGCCTCGGCCTCTTCTGCTGCTGCCCCCTCAGCCTCTTCCTCCACCTCTGGAGGAACGTTGGCACCTGCCGCCCAGCAAACAGAGGATGTACCACCAACACCACCACCTCCGTCACCAAGCATCTCAACCATGTCACACGGCAGTGTTCAGCTCTCCATCTCACAAACATTTGAGAGAAAGCGTAAATTCCCACCTAGCCACCCTCGATCTCTGACCCTGAATGCCAGCATTTCTAAACTACTGGCCTATGAAATGCTGTCCTTCAGGCTGGTGGACACAGACAGCTTCAAACAGCTCATGTCGCTTGCTGTTCCACAGTATGTTGTTCCCTGCCGCCACTACTTCTCCAAGAGAGCCGTGCCTTCCCTGCACAACCAAGTATCCAATAAAATCAAGTGTTCACTGCGCAACGCCATCTGTGGCAAGGTCCACCTAAACACAGATACGTGGACCAGTAAGCACGACCAGGGACGCTATATCTCCCTAACTGCACACTGGGTAAATGTAGTGGTGGCTGGGCCCCAGGCGGAGAGCTGTTTGGCGCACGTCCTTCCGCCGCCAAGGATTGCAGGGCAACATTCTTTGCCTCCTGTTGCCTCCTCCTCCTACTCGGCTTCCTCCTCCTCTTCTTCCACCTGCTAAGTCAGCCACGCACCTTCACCACCAACTTCAGCAGAGCCCGGGGTAAACGTCAGCAGGCCATTCTGAAACTCATATGTTTGGGGGACAGGCCCCACACATCACAAGAGTTGTGGCGGGGTATAGAACAACAGACCAACGAGTGGTTGCTGCCGGTGAGCCTCAAGCCCGGCCTGGTGGCGATAATGGGCGAAATCTCGTTGCAGCCCTGGGACTTGCCGGTTTGACGCACATCCCTTGCCTGGCGCATGTGCTGAATTTGGTGGTGCAGAAGTTCATTCACAACTACCCTGACATGTCAGAGCTGCTGCATAAAGTGCGGGCCGTCTGTTCGCGCTTCCGGCGTTCACATCCTGCCGCTGCTCGCCTGTCTGCGCTACAGCGTAACTTCGGCCTTCCCGCTCACCGCCTCATATGCGACGTGCCCACCAGGTGGAACTCCACCTTGCACATGCTGGACAGACTGTGCGAGCAGCAGCAGGCCATAGTGGAGTTTCAGCTGCAGCACGCACGGGTCAGTTGCACTGCGGAACAGCACCACTTCACCACCAATGACCGGGCCTCCATGTGAGACCTGTGTGCCCTGTTGCGCTGTTTCGAGTACTCCACCAACATGGCCAGTGGCGATGACGCCATTATCAGCGTTACAATACCACTTCTATGTCTCCTTGAGAAAACACTTAGGGCGATGATGGAAGAGGAGGTGGCCCAGGAGGAGGAGGAAGAGGGGTAATTTTTAGCATTTTCAGGCCAGTCTCTTCGAAGTGACTCAGAGGGAGGTTTTTTGCAACAGCAGGGGCCAGGTAGAAATGTGGCCAGCCAGGGCCCACTACTGGAGGACGAGGATGAGGAGGAGGTGGAGGAGGATGAGGATGAAGCATGTTCACAGCGGGGTGGCACCCAACGCAGCTCGGGCCCATCACTGGTGCGTGGCTGGGGGGAAACGCTGGACGATGACGATACGCCTCCCACAGAGGACAGCTTGTCCTTACCTCTGGGCAGCCTGGCACACATGAGCGACTACATGCTGCAGTGCCTGCGCAACGACAGCAGAGTTGCCCACATTTTAACATGTGCGGACTACTGGGTTGCCACCCTGCTGGATCCACGGTACAAAGACAATGTGCCCACCTTACTTCCTGCACTGGAGCGTGATAGGAAGATGCGCGAGTACAAGCGCACATTGGTAGATGCGCTACTGAGAGCATTCCCAAATGTCACAGGGGAACAAGTGGAAGCCCAAGGCGAAGGCAGAGGAGGAGCAAGAGGTCGACAACGCAGCTGTGTCACGGCCAGCTCCTCTGAGGGCAGGGTTCGCATGGCAGAGATGTGGAAAAGTTTTGTCAACACGCCACAGCTAACTGCACTACCACCTTATACGGAACGTGTTAGCAGGAGGCAACATTAACTAACATGGTGGAACAGTACGTGTGCACACCCCTCCCCGTACTGACTGATGGTTCGGCCCCATTCAACTTCTGGGACTCTAAATTGTCCACGTGGCCAGAGCTAGCCTTTTATGCCTTGGAGGTGCTGGCCTGCCCGGCGGCCAGCGTTTTGTCTGAACGTGTATTCAGCACGGCAGGGGGCGTCATTACAGACAAACGCAGCCTCCTGTCTACAGCCAATGTGGACAAGCTGACGTTCATAAAAAGGAACCAGGCATGGATCCCACAGGACCTGTCCATCCCTTGTGCAGATTAGACATTTATAACTACCTCCCCTTAACCATATATATTATTGTACTCCAGGGCACTTCCTCATTCAATCCTCTTTTTATTTTCATTTTACCATTATATTGTGGGGCAACCCAAAGTTGAATGGACCTATCCTCTATCTGGGTGCCGGGCCTAAAAATATCTGACAGTGGCCTGTTCCAGTGTTGGGTGACATGAAGCATGATTCTCTGCTATGACATGAAGCCTGAATCTCTGCTATGGGACCTCTCTCCTCTGACTGGGTGCCGGGGCCTAAATATCTGACAATGGACTGTTCCAGTTTTGGGTGACGTGAAGCCTGATTGTCTGCTATGACATGAAGCCTGATTCTCTGCTATGGGACCTCTCTCCTCTGACTGGGTGCCGGGGCCTAAATATCTGACAATGGACTGTTCCAGTTTTGGGTGACGTGAAGCCTGATTGTCTGCTATGACATGAAGCCTGATTTTCTGCTATGGGACCTCTCTCCTCTGTCTGGGTGCCGGGGCCTAAATATCTGACAACGGACTGTTCCAGTTTTGGGTGACGTGAAGCCTTATTCTCTGCTATGACATGAAGCTTGATTATCTGCTGACATGAAGCCTGAATCTCTGCTATGGGACCTCTCTCCTCTGTCTGGTTGCCGGGGCCTAAATATCTGACAATGGCCTGTTCCAGTGTGGGTGACGTGAAGCCTGATTCTCTGCTATGACATGAAGCCTGATTCTCTGCTGACATGAAGCCTGATTCTCTGCTGACATGAAGCCTGAATCTCTGCTATGGGACCTCTCTCCTCTGTCTGGGTACCGGGGCCTAAATATCTGACAATGGACTGTTCCAGTTTTGGGTGACGTGAAGCCTGATTCTCTGCTATGACATGAAGCCTGAATCTCTGCTATGGGACCCCTCTCCTCTGTCTGGGTGCCGGGGCCTAAAAATATCTGACAGTGGCCTGTTCCAGTGTTGGGTGACATGAAGCATGATTCTCTGCTATGACATGAAGCCTGAATCTCTGCTATGGGACCTCTCTCCTCTGTCTGGGTGCCGGGGCCTAAATATCTGACAATGGACTGTTCCAGTTTTGGGTGACATGAAGCCTGATTCTCTGCTATGACATAAAGCCTGAATCTCTGCTATGGGACCTCTCTCCTCTGTCTGGGTTCCAGGGCCAAAATATCTGACAATAGCCTGTTCCAGTGGTGGGTGACGTGAAGCCTGATTCTCTGCTATGACATGAAGCCTGATTCTCTGCTATGACATGAAGCCTGATTCTCTGTTATGGGACCTCTCTCCTCTGTCTGGGTGCCGGGGTCTAAATATCTGACAGTGGCATGTTCCAGTGGTGGGTGACATGAAGCCTGATTCTCTGCTATGGGACCTCTCTCCAATTGACATTGGTTAATTTTTTCTATTTTATTTTAATTTTAATTCATTTCCCTATCCACATTTGTGTGCAGGGGATTTAACTACATTTTGCTGCCTTTTGCAGCCCTCTAGCCCTTTCCTGGGCTGTTTTACAGCCTTTTTAGTGCCGAAAAGTTCGGGTCCCCATTGACTTCAATGGGGTTTGGGTTCGGGACGAAGTTCGGATTCCGTACCCGTACATTTCCGGGAAGTTCGGCCGAACTTCTCGAACCCGAACATCCAGGTGTTCACTGAACTCTAATAGCAACCCATTCTTTCATAATCACTTCTTGGAGTTTGTCAAAATTAGTGGGGGGTTTTTTGTCCACCCGCCTCTTGAGGATTGACGACAAGTTCTCAATGGGATTAAGATCTGGGGAGTTTCCAGGCCATGGAGCGAAAATGTCAATGTTTTGGTCCCAGAACCACTTAGTTATCACTTTTGACTTATGGAACGGTGCTCCATCGTGCTGGAAAATGCATTGTTCTTCACCAAACTGTTGTTGGATTGTTGGAAGAAGTTGCTGTTGGAGAGTGTTTTGGTACCATTCTTTATTCGAGGCTGTGTTTTTGGGCAAAATTGTGAGTTGGCCCACTCCCTTGGATTAGAAGCAACCCCACGAATGAATGTTCTCAGGATGCTTTACTATTGGCATGACACAGGACTGATGGTAGCGCTCACCTTTTCTTCTCCGGACAAGCCTTTTTCCTGATGCCCCAAACAATCGGACAGAGGCTTCATCAGAGAATATGACTTTGCCCCAGTCCTCAGCAGTCCATTCACCATATTTTCTGCAGAAGATCATGACATGTCCCTGATGGGTTTTTTTGGGAGAGAAGTGGCTTCTTTGCTGCCCTTATTAATGATCTTGTAGAAGGCTTGCACAGTAAAATATCAATTTTCGCAGATGACACTAAACTGTGTAAAGTAATTAACACTGAAGAGGACAGTATACTACTACAGAGCGATCTGGATAGATTGGAGGCTTGGGCAGATAAGTAGCAGATGAGGTTTAACACTGACAAATGTAAAGTTATGCACATGGGAAGGAATAATGCAGGTCACCCATACTTATTAAATGGTAAAACACTCGGTAACACTGACATGGAAAAGGATCTAGGAATTTTAATAAACAGCAAACTAAGCTGCAAAAAACAGTGTCAGGCAGCTGCTGCCAAGGCCAATAAGATAATGGGTTGCATAAAAAGGGGCATAGATGCCCGTGATGAGAACATAGTCCTACCACTTTACAAATCATTAGTCAGACCACACATGGAGTACTGTGTACAGTTCTGGACTCCAGTTAACAAAGCAGACATAGCAGAGCTGGAGAGGGTCCAGAGGAGGGCAACTAAAGTAATAACTGGAATGGGGCAACTACAGTACCCTGAAAGATTATCAAAATTAGGGTTATTCACTTTAGAAAAAAGACGACTGAGAGGAGATCTAATTAATATGTATAAATATATCAGGGGACAGTACAGAGATCTATCCCATCATCTATTCATTCCCAGGACTGTGACTGTGACGAGGGGACATCCTCTGCGTCTGGAGGAAAGGTTTGTTACACAAACATAGAAGAGGATTCTTTACGGTAAGAGCAGTGAGACTATGGAACTCTCTGCCTGAGGAGGTGGTGATGGTGAGTACAATAAAGGAATTCAAGAGGGGCCTGGATGTATTTCTGGAGTGTAATAATATTACAGGCTATAGATACTAGAGAGGGGTCGTTGATCCGGGAATTTATTCTGATTGCCTGATTGGAGTCGGGAAGGAATTTTTATTCCCCTAAATTGAGGAAAATTGGCTTCTACCTCACAGGGTTTTTTTTGCCTTTCTCTGGATCAACTTGCAGGATGACAGGCCGAACTGATTGGACAAATGTCTTTTTTCGGCCTTATGTACTATGTTACTATAGAACTTTCCATCTACTGTATCTATCTATGTAGCTATCTATCCTATCTATAGAACTTTCCATCTACTGTATCTATCTATCTATGTATCTATCTATCCTATCTATAGAACTTTACATCTACTGTATCTATTTATTATCCATCCACTTTATCTATCTAACACAGTGTGAAAAATGGTTGTAATATGCAATAGCTATATGGTTGTATTAACGGCTTATAACGCCCGACAATTTTTAAATACATGTATAATTTTGTTATTTCACAACGATTATTGCATCACTATATGCCACGCATTTATTTGGCCCGTATATTATTTTTGTTATTTATACAATAATTTACAATATTCAAAATGTTTTTAGATGTCAACTTACCAAGATACTTTATGGGGCGAGTATATCATCCCCTGTTTATCGCCTTATTACCCTTCTTTTTTACTATTTTTAAAATGCCTGTTTTAAATTCTTTATTGATGCAATATAACACGCGACATTTGACTAACTTCCCTGTGATTATTACGCCTGGGCGTGTCATGCATTTATCTATGTATCTATCTATCTTATCTATAGAACTTTCCATCTACTGTATATATCTATCTATCTATCCTATCTATAGAACTTTCCATTTACTGTATCTATCTATCTTAATTAATATGATTGAAATGCTTAATAGTTAGAGCTTAATGTTATCTCTTTTAAAGGATAACTGTAACATTTAGACCCTAATTTCAATTTTCATATACAGTACAACCCAAAAGTTTGGACACACCTTCTCATTCAAAGAGTTTTCTTTATTTACATGACTATGAAAATTGGAGATTCACACTGAAGGCATCAAAACTATGAATTAACACATGTGGAATTATATACATAACAAAAAAGTGTGAAACAACTGAAAATATGTTATATTCTAGGTTCTTCAAAGTAGCCACCTTTTGCTTTGATTACTGCTTTGCACACTCTTGGCATTCTCTTGATGAGCTTCAAGAGGTAGTCACCTGAAATGGTTTTCACTTCACAGGTGTGTCCTGTCAGGTTTAATAAGTGGGATTTCTTGCCTTATAAATGTGATTGGGACAATCAGTTACGTTGTGGAGAAGTCAGGTGGATGATAGTCCTACTGAATAGACTGTTAGAATTTGTATTATGGCAAGAAAAAAGCAGCTAGGTAAAGAAAAACGAGTGGCCATCGTTACTTTAAGAAATGAAGGTCAGTCAGTCCGAAAAATTGGGAAAGCTTTGAAAGTGTCCCCAAGTGCAGTCACAAAAATCATCAAGCGCTACAAAGAAACTGTCTCACATGCGGACCGCCGCAGGGAAGGAAGACCAAGAGTCACCTCTGCTGCGGAGGATATGTTCATCCAAGTCACCAGCCTCAGAAATCGCAGGTTAACAGCAGCTAAGATTAGAGACCAGGTCAATGCCACACAGAATTCTAGCAGCAGACACGTCTCTAGAACAACTGTTAAGAGGAGACTGTGTGAATCAGGCCTTCATGGTAGAATATCTGCTAGGAAACCACTGCTAAGGACAGGCAACAAGCAGATGAGACTTGTTTGGGCTAAAGAACACAAGGAATGGACATTAGACCAGTGGAAATCTGTGCTTTGGTCTGATGAGTCCAAATTTGAGATCTTTGGTTCCAACCACCGTGTCTTTGTGCGACGCAGAAAAGGTGAACGGATGGACTCTACATGCCTGGTTCCCACCGTGAAGCATGGAGGAGGAGGTGTGATGGTGCTTTGCTGGTGACACTGTTGGGGATTTATTCAAAATTGAAGGCATACTAAACCAGCATGGGTACCACAGCATTTTGCAGCAGCATGCTATTCCATCCGGTTTGCGTTTAGTTGGACCATCATTTTTTTTTCAACATGACAATGACCCCAAACACACCTCCAGGCTGTGTAAGGGCTATTTGACTATGAAGGAGAGTGATGGGGTGCTGCGCCAGATGACCTGGCCTCCACAGTCACCGGACCTGAACCCAATCGAGATGGTTTGGGGTGAGCTGGACCGCAGAGTGAAGGCAAAAGGGCCAACAAGAGCTAAGCATCTCTGGGAACTCCTTCAAGACTGTTGGAAGACCATTTCAGGTGACTACCTCTTGAAGCTCATCAATAGAATGCTAAGAGTGTGCAAAGCAGTAATCAAAGCAAAAGGTGGGGCTACTTTGAATAACCTTGAATATGACATATTTTCAGTTGTTTCACACTTTTTTGTTATGTATATAAATCCACATGTGTCAATTCATAGTTTTGATGCCTTCAGTGTGAATCTACAATTTTCATAGTCATGAAAATAAAGAAAACTCTTTGAATGAGAAGGTGTGTCCAAACTTTTGGTCTGTACTGTATGTATTTAATAATAACATGATTTTCCAGAATCAGTTACTATTAGACTGACTTACCCCATATTTAATACGATTCAGCCCTTAGCAACCAGTCTGCATAAAAATGCAATTTCACTATTCAATTAAGATGGCCGCCACTGCCCTCATCCTGAGGCTAATCCCGCCTGCCCTCACTAGCCAGTAACAATAGCCCCCCAAAAGTGTCAGTAACAAGAGCCCTCCCCCTAAAGGGTTAATCTCCTGCAGCACAAAGGGGTCCTCTTACCACATGTTGCTTTCATTTATACACTGAGCAGATGGCAGATCTCCCTTCCCTGTTGTGCGCTGGTTCAACTCTGCATCCTCCAGCTCTGCTGAGTGAGGGAGCATCTGCCAAGCGCAGGGACAGGGAGAAGTGCACACAGCCCAGGCACTGTTATCATCTGCTGGGGAGGACCTGGCTTTAATCATTTACTTACAGTCCCTGGCTGTTAGTAATGTGACCGTGCACTTAGCCTGCCTCTTCGTGTTCTGTCCTTCAACAGATAGCTGGACCATGCCTAGCAACCCTATTTTAGGCACAGATAAAAGTAGGCAGTACAGGGAACAAAAATGTGGAATTAAGGGGTAATTGAATACACAGTGAAAAAGTTGAAATAGGGCCACCAAGGTGATATTAATCACCACAATCCAATACTCCCCCCCCCCCCCCAAAAAAAAATGTGACAGTTATCCTTTAAATTTTAGCCAAAAGAAAAGAAAGTGCAAAAAATTTGTTCTGTTAAAGAGAAACGACGAACAAGCGCAAAGCAGCCGGAACTTCCTACGCTGATTTCTGAAATTCTAACAACCCCACAGCCGGTTCCGCAGATTGGTGAGCCAACACGCGTAATAGCTGATGTTACAGATTATTGCGACATATCGCCGTTCGACACACAAGGTGCAACGTCTTTTAAAAGGTGCATCACATTTGAGATGCCAGATTCGCCCTATAATGTACAACAGATGGAACTAGGGCATACGCACGACAACCAACAGGCACACGCACCTCATGCTTGTTCGTGCATTTGTTGGGACGATAATACGTACGACGCGTTGAGTTCTCTCTCAATATGCAATTTTTGCGGTTTTTGTTACAGATATATAGACTGGGGAACTGAGCACAAGTGTAGCGGTCTAAAATGCAGCATTTGCGGCGGGCTGGTTGGCAAATTTGACGACCACATCTGTTACATGCAGCCTTGCAACCCCAAACAAGCGACTGACAAGTACATATTTTACGACTTTGAATGCATGCAAGAAACAGGCATACATATACCCAATTACATTTACGCAACTACATTATACGGCCCTAATTCCTGGCAATTTAGAAGTAAATCCTGTATGCGCAATTTCTTTTTTATCGACGGAAAGTTTTCCGGCTACACGTTCATAGCACAGAATGCTGGTTGTTACGACGCTTATTTTGTTATACAGGAGCTGATCAACGAAAATTTTTAAATTAACATTATTAACCAAGGCGGACGGTTAATGTGCGGTACCCTGACTGATTTTAAAAATTAGATTCATAGAGTCATTGAATTTCATACCGATGAAGCTCAGTAAGACGCCCGAATCTATGGGCTTTTCAAGCGCCAAGGGTCACTTCCCGCATTTTTTTCAATACGGAAGAAAATCTAAATTACATAGGCGTCGTTCCGGATGCGTGGTATTATGGCTGCGATTACATGAGGCCCGGTGTGGTACGACGAACAAAAAATAATTTTCAGGAAGAGCTAAGAGCTTACTGTATAGCGGGTGTTGAGAATCGTTTCTGGGTCTTGTGAATGTTACAGGGACACAATTATGGCCATGACTGAAAAAAAAGTGACGCAATACTTTAAACGGGAAAATAAATGCACAACAGTCACTAAATGTATCGACCCATTTCAACTTATCATGTTGGCGTCAGTATGAGGTCTTTAGAAGGGCTTGTGAATGTTACAGGGACACAATTATGGCCGTGACTGAAAAAAGTGACGCAATACTTAAAAACGTGAAAAGAAATACACAACAGTCACTACCGTATCTTTTCGCCCCATAAGACGCCGCTTCGTCTTATGGGGCGAATGCTGACATTTTTACATCGCAGGCTGCGATGTATGAGCGGGGAGGGACTGGGAAGAGGAGCTGGGGGCAGGCAATAGCGGCAGGGCCAGTGCAGTCACTGTACCTCCGGCCACGCTGCTCCAGTGCTGCAGTATACAAATATAAAATGTCTCATTCAATTAAAAGTGATTAAACATTCCCCCTCACTTCTAATATTACTGTACACCCTAACAGCTTCTGTAGAATGCAGGCAGGCAGGCCGGGCGGGCGGCAGCGTAACTCCCTGATGTCACGTGCCTGCACCGCCTACTTTGTGAATGAAGCAAGCGGCGCAGGCACTTGTGACGTCAGTGAGTCACGCTGCCACCCGCCCGGCCTGCGTTATACAGAAGCTGTTAGGGTGTATGGTAATATTAGAAGTGAGGAGGCATGTTTAATTACTTTTAATTGAATGAAACATTTTATATTTGTATACTGCAGCACTGGAGCGGGGGGTGGGGGGGGGGGAATCTGTGGATGGCAGTTTTATGGGGGACATCTGTGGATGTCCCAGTTAAGGGGTGGGGGGGTCTGTGGATGGCACTGTTATGGGGTGGGTGGTCTGTGGATGACACATATATAACAGTGCCATCCACAGATCTCCCATAACAGTGTCCTTCACAGTTCCCCCATAACAGTGTCAGCCACAGATCCCCCTGTAACAGTGTCAGCCACAGATCCCCCTGTAACAGTGTCAGACACAGATCCCCCCTGTAACAGTGTCCTTCACAGATCCCCCTGTAACAGTGTCCTTCACAGATCCCCCCATAACAGTGTCCGTCACAGATCTCCCCATAACAGTGTCCGTCACAGATCCCCCATAACAGTCTCCATCACAGATCCCCCATTACAGTCTCTGTCACAGATCCCCCATAACAGTGTCCTTCACAGATCCCCCATAACAGTGTCCTTCACAGTGAATGTTACAGGGACACGATTATGGCCATGACTGAAAAAAGTGATGCAATACTTTAAGGCCTCTTTCACACTTGCGTTGTCCAGATCCGGCGTGTACTCCACTTGGCGTAATTACACGTCGGATCCGGAAAAACGCAAGTGTACTGAAAGCATTTGAAGACGGATCCGTCTTCAAAATGCTTTCAGTGTTACTATGGCAGCCAGAACGCTATTAAAGTCCTGGTTGCCATAGTAGGAGCGGGAAGGGGGGAGTGGTATACTTACAGTCCGTGCGGCTCCCGGGGCGCTCCAGAATGACGTCAGAGCGCCCCATGCGCATGGATGTCGTGCCATGCGATCATGTCATCCATGCGCGTGGGGCGCCCTGACGTCACTCTGGAGCGCCCCGGGAGCCGCACGGACGGTATGTATGCTGCTCCTCACTACACTTTACCATGGCTGCCAGGACTTTAGCGTCCCGGCAGCCATGGTAACCATTCAGAAAAAGCTAAACGTCGGATACGGCAATGCGCCGAAACGACGTTTAGATTAAGGCCGGATCAATGGGCATTAATTCCGGATCCGGCCTTGCGGCAAGTCTTCAGGATTTTTGGCTGGAGCAAAAAGCGCAGCATGCTGCGGTATTTTCTCCGGCCAAAAAACGTTCCGTTCCGGAACTGAAGACATCCTGATGCATCCTGGACGGATTTCACTCCATTCAGAATGCATTAGGATAAAACTGATCAGGTTTCTTCCGGCATTGAGCCCCAACGATGGAACTCTATGCCGGAAGAAAAGAACGCAGGTGTGAAAGAGCCCTAAACGAGAAAAGAAATACAGAACAGTCACTAAATGTATTGACCCAGGTGTCATTTTTATGTTCTTCGTACCACACTGTGAATTCTTTTTTCTCGCCGGGCATCATGTATTCACAGCTGTAATACCGCTCATCCGGGATGACGCCTATGTAATTTAGATTTTCTTCCGTATTGAAAAAATGTGGGAGGTGAACCTTGGCGCCTGAAAAGCCCATAGCTTTGCGCATCTTACTGAGCTTCATCGATATGAAATTCAACGACTCTATAAATCTAATTTTTAAAATCAGTCAGGGTACCGCACATTAACCGTCCGCCTTGGTTTATAATGTAAATGTTAAATTTTTCGTTGATCAGCTCCTGTATAACAAAATAAGTGTCGTAATGACCGGCATTCTATGCTATAAACGTGAAGCCAGAAAACTTTCCGTCGATAAAAAGCGTACAAAATCGCGCGTACAGGATTTACCGCTAAATTGCCAGGAATTAGGGCCATATAATGTAGATGCGTAAATGTAATAGGGTATATGTATGCCTGTTTCTTGCATGAAATCAAAGTCGTAAAAGATGTACTTGTCAGTCGCTTGTTTGGGGTTGTAAGGCTGCATGTAACAGACGTGATCGTCAAATTTGCCAACCAGCCCGCCGCAGATGCTGCATTTTAGACCGCTACACTTGTGCTCAGTGCCCCAGTCTATATATCTGTAACAAAAAACGCAAAAATTGGATATTGAGAGAGAACTCAACGCGTCGTACGTATTATCATCCCAACAAATGCACGTACAAGCATGAGGTGCGTGTGCCTGTTGGTCGTCGTGTGTCTGCCCTAGTTCCATCTGTTGTACATCATAGGGCGAATCTGGCGTCTCAAATGTGATGCGCCTTTTAAAAGACATTGCACCTTGTGTGTCGAACGCCAGCGATATGTCGCAAAAATCTGTAACATTATTTATTACGCGTGTTGGCTCACCAATCTATAGAATCGGCTGTGGGGTTGTTAGAATTTCGGAAATCGGCGTTAGCAGTTCCGGCTGCTTTGCGCTTGTTCGTCGTTTCTCTTTAACAGAACAAAGTTTTGCACTTTCTTTTCTTTTGGCTAAAATTTAAAAGAGATAACATTAAGCTCTAACTATTAAGAATTTCAATCATATTAATTAAGTTATATAGATAGATAGATAGATAGATACAGTAAATGGAAAGTTAGATAGATAGGTGTTAAGGCCGATTTATTGGCCTGTATTTGTGGGAGGGGCTATGCCACGCTATTTAGGCTCTGTTCCCCCTCCCCTACATCCTACGTCTGCTCAACACAGATCGTGGCCATATCCGTGTGCGTCTGGTCAGTTGCCTTACTGCTCCTTATTCGCACCGTGCGCTGTGCCCACCGTTTCTACATCCAAACTCATTCGCCCGCCTTCCCAGGTAAGTTGCCGCCTCAGTCAGCGGCCCGTTGCTTAAAGTCCGGCCGGCAGCGCCGGCTCCCCAGGTAAGGGGGAGTCACGCTGCACCGGAGCGAACTGCCTGGATGCATCGGCTCCCACGCGGCAGTATAGGCAGGGTGCAGGGGTCAGCGTGGTCCCGAAATCGTTCGCAAATGTCTGGCACGGGCCGCCGTGCCATTAGTGAGGCAGGTTATTTGGTTATATTTGCTGTACTTACCTCTGTGTCTTCTCCTGCTGCTGCCGGCTGCTTGCTTCGCTTCACTCAGCGTCCCAGGCTCCTTCCTGTCTGGCTCCACTCACCCCCGGTGGCCGCATCTGAGAATGCAGGATGGGGAGCTCACTACACAGGGTGTAGCAGGTTTTCAGTATGAGCACCCTCTGGTGGTCACTCCTGCTACTGCAGTTGAGAAAGAGAGAAAAAAAAAAAAAAGAGAAAACA
The DNA here is from genome assembly GCF_014858855.1 of Bufo gargarizans. NCBI lineage: Eukaryota > Metazoa > Chordata > Amphibia > Anura > Bufonidae > Bufo > Bufo gargarizans. The sequence continues at coordinate 208,017,426 of NC_058085.1, read as the reverse complement.
CATTTACTTACCTATGCCATTGTTTTACTTAGGCAGGAAAAAAAAAAAAAGGGAAGAAGGTTGTATTAACACGTTGGGGTATGTGTATATATATGCGTGTGTTGTAAAAAAAAAAAAAAGGGGAAAGAAATGCCCTGCACATTTTTCAGGTCATGTTCAGTCGCCTCAAGTACGCATTCACTACGTCAGTACATTTTCAAACCTCCGTAGTTCACGCATCATACGCATATTTGTTCGTCAATCTCGTCCACATCTCAAGTCGTGTATAGCCGTTCCTTGTCTGTTTTATGTTTTCTCCATTTCTCTCCAGGAACGTTACTTCTTTTCAGGTCTACCATCGTTTCTCAGTGACCCAGTATCATATCCAACAGGTAGTATAAGGAACGTTTCAGTACTAGTTCACATTCTCATTTTGTCATCTAAAAAATCTCACGGTTTTATTTAGATACTCTCCTCATTCCCGCTATTTGCTTCTTCCGTGCTGTGGGTAAGTCAGCTCAGTTGTCGGTGGCGGTAATCATTGGTCACGAGGTGACGTCGTCCACGATGGCATGCGCACGCACACCACATCGTTCGGTGGTAGGGTTGTCACTGGTGTCCAGTCCCGGGTCCCGTGCCTGTGCCTCATTCTCACGTACTGTATCTACAGGATCATGTCTCATGCCTCTGACATCATGGAGGCCTCGGTCAACGAAAATACCGGCAGGTTGTCCGAAGCAGGTAGCATCCCGTCACTACGGAGCTGGACCGTGCCAAGGTTGATGGCAGAGCTGTCCAAGAGGGGTATCCCGTTTAAAGCATCGGCCAGAAAAGCGGAATTATACCGCCTACTCATGTCTTCTGCGAGTCCTCAACGTCAGGAGGAAGTCTCGATGGCCACAGTCCAGACCTCGCTCGCTCAGATTCACCTCATGCTAAATAATCTTACGTCATCTGTCACGGACATCCAATCCAGACTGGACACAGTCGAGTCCCGAGGTGCCGTTCTCACTCCTCCGGGTCCAGAGCTGGCCATCCCGTCCACATCCGCTGCGGGGTGTTCCGGTACGACAGTCTCTGTTCCTAATATCACCCCCGCTCATTTCATACCAGCCAACATCAGGAAAGATATTCTGGAAGGCAGGGACGTCAACCTGGCTTCCCTGTTGATTGCTACTCGGGATTTCTCTGACAGCAAAGTCATTGCGTGTTAGGCGATGTCTCAGTAGTACTCAGGGGCCGCGATCTCAGGCTAAACAGGAAGCTTACCATCCCGGAGTTCCTTTTAGCTTTCAGCCTGTATAGAGACGTAATTTGTTCCGTACGGCCTGATCGCAGGGAAGAGCTAGATCTTTATTTGTTTAGAGTGACCGAATTGGGGTACAAATATGGTGGTAGCTCATTTTACGATTATCACTGCTCCTTTTCAGCTAAAGCCGCAGCGGCCCTCAGTCAATTTCAGTTTCTCACAAACTGGGCTAATATCGACACTGAGATATTTTGCAGACACTTTGCTGGTCTTAGGGCTCCTGCTTGTTCTCTGAGTCAATCCATCTACCACACAGCAGAATGGTGTCACAAAGCCGCCTCTAGTGCCGATATTAGCCCTCCCGCACAGCCGTCTAGGCACCCTGATCCCCTGCATGCCCCTGGTTTAGTCGACAAGTTGGGAAGGCCCATTCAATATCTCGGCAGATCACAGATCTGCAATAATTTTAACTTTTCCTCCTGCAATTATAGCCAGTGTAGGCTGTTACATGTGTGTGTGAATTGTTTTAGAGCCCATCCCAAGTTAGCCTGTACATTAAAAGCGGATAAGTCGTACAGTCTCTTTTAGGCATGTTAAATTTTGCCGTGCGAGTCATACCCCAAGGTAGGCCGTTCGTGTCACAACTGCTAGCTCTCCTTCCTTCAGCTCCCTCCCAAGACAGCCTCGTATGCCTTGACGACCAAATAGTTGCCGACTTAGCCATGTGGGATTGTTTTCTTATAACTGGAATGGTATTTCTTTCCTTATCCCGGTGGTGTCCAATAGTTCCCCTATAGTCTTTTCTTATGCAGCTCCCAGTTCTGGATTCGCAGCCATTTTTGGCACACATTGGCTAGCGGACGTATGGCCTGACGAAGTCAAGATACTGCCAGGGTTTCTTCAGTCTTCAGCTTCCTGTGAGATTTGCCCCTTAGTCGCAGCTGCTCATGTGTGGGGTCGCGAGTGGACCGGTCACACAGTGTTGTTCATTTCCGACAATGCAGCAGTTGTGGATATCCTAAATAACGGATTATCTAAATCCCCGCAGGTGTTGCCATTCCTCAGACGGCCAGTGCTTCTTTCATTTCAATACCAGTTTCGTTACACATGCTCACATATATCAGGACAGAAAAATGTCGCAGCTGAGGTGCTGTCTAGAGCTAGTTTTGGCCTTTTCTCGCAGGTATTTCCCGACGCAGACTCCAGCGGAGCCACAGTCCCTCCGTTCCCTTCTCTGGTTTGGACATAAACTCTCACTTAGCTACAGCTCGTTCTCTACTGGCCAAGTCCCTGTCACCCAACACGGCAGGACAAATTTCCCCAAGGAGTCCTCGATTTTACCAACTACATCCTGGCCTTCATTGGTTATTGTCACTCTGAGTTGAATTTGTCGTACTCCACAGTCAAGTCTTACTTAGCCGGTGTACAGCATTTCCGAGCCTCTAGTCAACCGCAAGCTCCCTCAGTGTTCTCCATTCACGTAGTCAAGGCTACACTCAGGGGACTTGAGAAATGTAATCCTAACACGCGGCCGGGCCGCCAGGCCATCACCGGGCAAATATTTTGTCAGCTGTCCGACATGTTAGACCATAGCCCTTTCGGAGCCCAGCAAAGTCTAGTGATAAAAGCAGCCATATACCTGGCTTTCTACGGCTTCCTGAGACCAGGAGAGTTTACCTCAGCCCGTAGCAGCCGCAGGTATCTGACTGTCGGACAACTGAAGACTGACACAGATAATTTCATTCTCTCGCTCATGTGCACCAAAACTTCACAGACAGGCCCTCCTACCCAGGTCACGTACTACCCAACCACTCACCGCTGGTGCCCCGTTCAAGTATAAACAGGGGATAATATAATAAACAGGGGATAATATAATAGCCCCATAAAGTATCTTGGTAAGCTGACATCAAAAAACAATTTGAATATTGCAATTTATTGTATAAATAACAAAATAATATACAGTCCCAATAAATGCGTGGTATATAGTGGTGCAATAATCGTTGTGAAATAACAAAATTATACATGTATGTAAAAATAGTCGGGCGTTATAAGCCGTTAATACAACCATATAGCTATTACATATTACAACCATTTTTCACACTGTGTTAGATAGATAAAGTGGATAGATACATATAGTAGATGGAAAGTTCTATAGATAGGCTAGATAGATACATAGATAAATGCATGACACGACCAGGCGTAATAATTGCAGAGAAATTAGTCAAATGTTGCATGTTATATTGCATCAATAAATAATTTAAAACAGGCATGTTAAAAATTGAAAAAAAGAAGGGTAATATGGCAATACTCATACCTTGAAATAAGTTTTCTTGCAGAGCCTCAATGTCAAATGATTATACCCTGTGGTGATCTGTCCACATGTATATATACAGATACTGCTAGGGTTTTCTTAATATTAGCATCTGCAATAGAAGATGGCTGTGATACAACCAATCACAATCATTTTGTTTCCTGTAAAGAGATGCTATAAAAATATGGATAGATACTGCATAGTGTTTGCCTCAGCTGTTGAAACGATACCATTAGTTTCTGTGTTTTTTTTTATTTTTATTAAATCAGTTTTTATTTTTCCTTCAAAAACGAACAAATTTAACAAACAAAATAGTACAAAATTACAATACAAAATATACACAATTTGATTTATGAATAGCAATTTTTTCATATTTCCTCACTTTCTCCACCAGGTGGTGCCATTCAGATATCAACAAGGGTTTTTTGGAGCCCCAGTTCATAGCAATCTGGCCAGAATAAGTGACTTCATCCAAAGCAGGTTTTCCCATCCCTGATCATCATATACAGAGGTGCCTAGGACCGCAATAGTTATATCTATCTCTGCATCACATGAGGAACACCTGCGGAGCTGGGAAAAGACATTATTCAAAAAATCCTGGATTAGAGGGCATGCCCAGACCAGATGTATAAAAACTGCACATTGGGCCTGACACCTGCGGCATCTATCTGAAACATCCTTATAAAACCAAGAGAGAGAGATGGGTGTGTAGTATAAACGGTGTAAAATCCTAAACTGAATTAACCTGTGATTCCCATAAATTTGTCCCCATTTTAGTGTGTCCGCTCTCCATTTACAATAAATTTGTGAAATGGAGATTGTATTGTGATACAAGTTAAAACACCAATCTATTAATTTGTGTGACCTAACCAAGAGCACCTCTTTGTCTTTAGTGCACATATATGCGTGGTTGATCTGAAAATATTTATACCTATCCAATATTTCAATATCTCTGTGCCCTAATTTCCCCTTTATATATCAATTGCTCAACCCTAGTTATTCCCTTTCTTTCCCAAAATTCAATGTCCTCCATCTTATTAAATTCTTTGAGCTGCACATTATACCATAAAGAGGTAAATTTAAATATATGCATAATTCCTAATATAGCTTTAAGTGAGTTCCATATAAGTTGCATATAGTGCGATATAGTACATTTTTTCCCCATCTCTCCCATATACCCTGTTTCCAAGATGCTAAATATGTCTCGCTGGGGCCCCCTATAATTTCCAAGAAGTTTGGCGAATGTGTCAAAAGGTGCCAAAATATACCACTGTATCTGCGAGGCCAAAAAGTACCCCCGTAGGCAAGGGAGAGACACACCACCATTCTCCTCTGCTAGCCACAAATAATTGTAGGATTTTCCTAAAATATGACGTAAAGTCATGATTTTATGAAAGACACGGAGGCGAGTATTGCTTAACCCTTTCTTTACTGACACACAACAGCAGCAAAGAAACCAATAACAAAATCAACCAATGGGCACACAGCCCTCCCCTTAGCCCCAGTATAAAGGGACCACCCCTTCAGTCCTTCTTCCTCTTTCTTTGTCTCAACAAGTCCACCAACGGAAAAACTGGAACAACCGGAACCAGTAGAACTCCAACGAATCGATCGCCACATCCTCGAACAACCGACTTGGAGGCACGGTGTCAACAGAAACCACAGAAGATATCCACAGCAGGCCAACAGCAGCGATGAATCAACCTTAAAAGAAATAAATAATAATAATAATAACAATAGCAAGGGCGCCAAAGACGCGTATATCGTACACACATAACCGGAACACCAGACGCGGCAACAAAGCAGCAATAAATTAATATCAGTTAATCATAAATAGCAACTGTAAACAACAAACATAACCTCATAAACATATCAAACGTATCCCATAAACCCAAGGGAGGGACAAAAAATGGGCGGGGCAATACTCGCCTCCGTGTCTTTCATAAAATCATGACTTTACGTCATATTTTAGGAAAATCCTACAATTTTATTTCAAGACACGGAGGCTCCTATTGCTAGTTTAAAGCCTTCCTACAATAGAGGTGAAAAGATGAGGATCCGGCCTAAAGTAAAACTCCCTAAACGTGGAGGCACGGGACCAATCCGCCAACCTCATGACATTCTCCAGGCGAGCCCCGGAGAGAGTCAAGGAGGTCGCCGAAGCACCACGAACGGAATGCGCCGTAAAAATGGTAGTGTCAATGCCAGACAGAGACAAGATCCATTTCACCCAACGCGAGAGAGTCACAGTGGTCACCGGAGCAAAGGGTCTCCGGAAAGATATGAACAACTGAGAAGCAGAAGAGGACCGCAAAGACCGAGTCCTAGACTCGTACTCCTTCAGACAAGTGACTGGACAAAGCGCCACCGATGAAGGAAAAGCAGGGTAAGATACCGACGTGATATGAGTCTTGGTACGCCGAGAAATGTTAAATGTCACGCCCTCCGGAGAGAAAGACCGGGCGTCATGATCTAAGGCCCGGAAATCCGAAACCCTCTTGCAAGAAATGAGGCAAAAGAGGGCAACCAACTTGGCCGAAAGTTGGCGAAGGGATAAGTCCTCATTGGCGTGCCAGGCAGAAAGAAAAGAGAACGGAAGAAACGTCCCAAGAACTAGAAAAACGAGGTCTGGGGGGCCGCGCAAACCGGGAGCCCTTGAGCAACCGGCACACCAGTGGATGACGTCCAGCAGGACAACCATCGAAACCCCTATGGCCGGATGAAATAGCCGACCGAAACACATTTATAGTGCGATAGGCCTTCCCGTCATCTTAAAGGGAACTGAGAAATTGAACCAACTCACCTACAGCAGCCGTAGAGGGATCCGCGTTCCGAAGGAGGCACCAACCAGCCCAAGATCGCCAAGCTGCCCTATAGGCTTTTCTGGTACCCGGGGCCCACACACTTTCCAATAGGAAAACAGCCGTCTCCGAAAGTCCCTCGGTCTGCCAAGACAACCCGACACCCTGCATGCCAGAAGATGAAGGGACCTGTCCAGCACTAGAGGATGAGGATGGTTCAGAGGATCCAGCAGCAGTGACGTCCGCAGAGGAAGCAGAAGGGGAATCTCCACCAGAAGCTCCAAGAGCTGCGGGAACCACGACTGAGTGCCCCAAAAAGGAAGTACCAACACCAGCTCCAAGGCTTGCAGGCGTATCTTGGCCAAAATCCGCGGGATCAGCGAGAACGGCGGGAAGGCATACATCACCCCGTCCGACCACTGTTGAAGAAATGCATCCACTGCCTCCGCGGCCGGGTCCGGTCTCCAACTGAAGTATCTGGGAAGTTGTGCGTTCCAGCGCGAAGCGAAAAGGTCGATCGAAAACGGACCCCAACGAGATACGATGACAGAGAAGACCTCCACGTCCAATCTCCAGTCGCTGGCATCCGAGATGTAGCGTGAGTTCCAATCAGCCAGCGTGTTGTGTAATCCCGGTAGGTACTCCGCCACCACCGAGACGTTGCGGTCCAGGCAATAATCCCAAAAATTCTTGGCCAGATGAGTCATCATCGACGATCGGGTACCTCCCATGGAATTTATGTAACGGACAGCTGAGATGTTGTCCATGCGAAGGCGAATACATGCCCTGGCCCTCCCGCAGGTGAAGCTGCGAATGGCAAAGGAACCCGCCAGAAGTTCCAGGACATTGATATGCAAGTGAGACTCCTCTGTGGACCAAGGGCCTCCCGTTGAAACCCCCTCGCAATGGGCGCCCCAACCGTGAAGGCTGGCGTCCGATTCGATCACCACATCCGGGTGGGGGCCAAACAGAGCCCTGCCATTCCAGGCAGAGAGGTTGGCAATCCACCATTCCAATTCGTCCCTCGTCTCCGGATCCAAAGCGATTAGATCCGCATAAGACGCACCGGCCTGCAGGTGCGCGATTTTGAGACGCTGGAGGGCCCGATAATGAAGGGGAGCCGGAAAGATAGCCTGAATGGACGATGATAAGAGACCTATCACCCTGGCCAAATGACGCAGTGAGACCTGTGGAAGAGAGAGGGTGCGACGTAACTCCTTGCGGATCGACCGCACTTTCGATGGAGGAAGACTCAGAGTCAAAGAGAGGGAGTCCACTTGGAAACCGAGAAACTCCATGGTCTGAGCCGGAACCAGACAAGACTTCTCCTGGTTGAGTATGAAACCCAGGAGGAGAGAAGGCGTACCGACAACTGAAGGTGGGACAGGAGGGAGGTCCGGTCTGCGGCCATGATCAGGATGTTGTCCAGATAGATTATGAGTCTCACCCCCCCCGAGAACGAAGCCACGCCACCACCGGGCGTAATAGCTTGGTGAAGCACCAGGGGGCGGACGAAAGTCCGAAGGGGAGACACGTGAAGCGACATACCGACCCCTGCCAGTGGAAACGAAGAAGGTCCCTGGAGGGAAGTGCTATCGGAACCGTCAAGTATGTATCCTTGAGGTCCAACTTGGCCATCCAGTCTCCGGGAAGCAGTATGTCCCTCAGGAGGTGAATGCCCTTCATTTTGAAATGCCTGTACCTGACGAATGCATTTAGGGCCTTTAGATTGATGATGGGACGGAACTGGCCTCCCTTCCTTTCCACCGGGAAAATACTGCTGATCACCCCATCGCGATCGAGAGGGGCCGGTTCCACCGCCCCTTTGAGATAAAGGGCCCGTAACTCCACGTCCACTAGGTTCTGCGATACCTGCGACCGGAACGTGGAAGGAAGAGGGGGCGGAACCACGGGGGGGGGGGGGGCGACAAGCTCTATGTGGAAGCCGTGGACAGTACCCACGGGTCGCTGGTAATGAACGCCCAAACATGCATAAAATGTTGGAGTCTGCCCCCTACATAACGTTCCGAAAAAGGGAGAACAGGAGGTAGACTTACCAAATGGGCGTCTGAGGTTTGGATTTCCTCTGTAAGGTCTTCCCCGTCCCTGAGCACCACAGGAAGGGAAGAAGGACGGTTGGTGTCTCTGGTCATGGACAGGCGGGCGGTAGGAAGTGAAGGAGCCTCGACCCGAACCTCGGGTCTGGAACGAGGAACGGCCGGACAGACGGCCCCTTGTACTGCCGGCCCTAGCGGAAACCCTACCGCTAAATACCCTACGCATTGACGTCTGGGCTTTATCAAGGGCGGTAAAGGTCCCTACAAACTTCCCCAGTTCTTTAATGAAGGGATCGCCAAAGAGGAAACCCGCCGGATCTAAAAGAGAAAAGGACTGGCTAGGGTCCGTCGGGTCGATCTCTACCGGTTGTTGGGGTAAAGTCGAAAAGGTCACAGAGGTGCCTTGGACAGGCGACCCATCAATGTCTAGATCCTCAGAATCATTATAGGATTCTAACCAAGCCTCCTCCTCGGATTCCGCATTAGAATCGGACTCTAGCTCCGGCTGGGACCGGGCCGACTTCCAGTGCCGTGCTCTTTCTGCCTGGCGCGGACAGGCTCTTTTGCGCGGCCGAGGCGCGCCGTCATTGGATGGGACAAGGCCATCATTCATATTGTTTCTGGAGGCATTAGGGGCTGGTACGGGGGTGGGGCTAGGAACCACAGATGAAGATGATGTATTAGCAATGAGCACCTGGGAGATAGAGTGCGTCAAAGCTGAGGACATGGAAGCCATGGCAGACATAATGAGAAGGGGTCCCCTGGGCTGAAGGTGGAGCCTTCTGGGCGGACATAACTGTGTGGGTTATAATAGGGCAGTTAAAGCCTGGCAGTAATAGAGACACCCTACGCTACAGTACTGTCCCTAAAATAGCAGGAGAATAACTTTGCAGGGTTAGTCACCCCACAGTAGGAGCCGCCGATCCGACGATGAAGCTGCCGCTGGAGAGAACCGCCCACCTAATGACCGGAGCGGCAAGGCGAAACTAAGATGGCGCCCGAAATCTCGTGAGATCTCGGGCGCACCAGCAGAGACGGCAGGAACCAACGGCAGGAGCGAAGCCGCCCGAGATCCTGCGAAAAATCGCGAGATCTCGGACGCACGGGGGAGCGGAGAGAAGCGGGACCTCAGGGGGTAAGAGCGCAGTGCAGCAAAAACAAATAACGGTACCAAGAGTCCCGGACAAGGAACGGAGGACAGAGTGGAGCCAAAAGGGGGGGAAAAAGGAGATAGAGAAACAAAAGTGTGGACCGCAAAAACGGCCTAAACGATCAGTAGGGAATAAAACACATATATATAAATATCCCTAAATATAAGAGGAGAAAAAAACAAATGGGGAAGAAACAATATCCATACAAATATAATACCACCAACCCCTGCAAGCAGGAGGGTGGAATACTTAACTTGTGTGCAGCAGCAAAGAAAGAGGAAGAAGGACTGAAGGGGTGGTCCCTTTATACCGGGGCTAAGGGGAGGGCTGTGTGCCCATTGGTTGATTTTGTTATTGGTTTCTTTGCTGCTGTTGTGTGTCAGTAAAGAAAGGGTTAAGCAATAGGAGCCTCCGTGTCTTGAAATAAAATTCTGTTTAATGCGCACTCTTTTCCTGCCCCAGATTAGTTCATTGAACAATCTCTCTAAAGATTTGAAATGTAGGTCTTCAATCCAAATCGGACAGGGAATCAATTGATATAATATCTGTGGGAGGAGAACCATTTTAATCAGAGCAAATCTATCCACCTGCCCCAGCGTCAGCTTTTGCCATACATTTATTTTATTTTTTATTTTTTCTATCAATGGGATAATAATCAATTTAGTATACTCCTCCACCATAGAACTGATCCTAACCCCCAGATATTCCAGTGAATCTGTTAACCTCAGGCATCTAACCTCCCCGACCCTGACTGGGGGTGTTTTATTTAATGGGAGCAGAGCTGACTTCTGCCAGTTCACTTGATATCACGAGAAGACGCCAAATTCATTTATTATCTGCATCACATAGGGCAAGGCTAGATATTCATCCCTTAAAATTATCTTAGCTATTACCCTCTTAAGTCTATTTGCAAGTGCCTTAACACCAATTTTATAATCCGTGTTAAGTAAGTAGATGGGTCTATATGACCCCATCTCCAATTCACCTTTCCCCTTTTTCAGGACCAGTGTGATAATAGCTTCTGTCATTGATGCGGGTAATTGGCCCTCATTCCAAGACACATTTAACACCTGGAGCAAGTGAGGTAACAACACATCACTATACCGCCTGTATAATTCAAAAGGGAGGCCATCTGCCCCTGGAGAGGAGTTATTTCTAGTTGTTTTCAATGCCTCTTCAAACTCCAACAATTGGAGAGGGTTTTCCAGCATCAATCGATCCTCCCGGGAGAGGGAGGGGAGATTAATCCCATCTAAGAATATCCCATGATCAATATGTCGGTCCTTTAACTCCGATTTATATAATGTAGCAAAATAACTGAGAAATTATTGTTCAATATCCGCTCTGTCTGTACATATGTTTCCCTTGCACGATCTGATACTTTAAAGGGCTTCTGTCACCCCATTAAACCTTTTTTTTTTTTTTCTTTACTTATAATCCCTACACTGCGATCTCATCATACATAAGCTAATTAATGATTTTCGTTCAGTAGAATTTGTTAAAAATCGATTTTTGAAATATGCAAATTACCTTGCTACCAGCAAGTAGGGCGGCTACTTGCTGGTAGCAGCCGCATCCTCCGATGGTAATGACGCCCCCTCTGCTTGTTGATTGACAGATCCCGTCCGCTGGCCCTTTCTCTGCTGGCCCTGCCTGTTTTGATTCAATATCTGGCGCCTGCGCCGCGGCCGTACCCCTCTTCAATCTGCGCAGGCGCACTAAGAGACGGTCACTCGCTTGGTCGCTCGCTCCTCAATGCGCCTGCGCCGGGTGTAGATGTTATGTCATCGGCGCAGGCGCATTGAGGATGGAGCGGCCGAGCGAGTGGCCGTCTCTCAGTGCGCCTGCGCAGATTGAAGAGGGGTACGGCCGCGGCGCAGGCGCCAGATATTGAATCAAAACAGGCAGGGCCAGCAGAGAAAGGGCCAGCGGACGGGATCTGTCAATCAACAAGCAGAGGGGGCGTCATTACCATCGGAGGATGCGGCTGCTACCAGCAAGTAGCCGCCCTACTTGCTGGTAGCAAGGTAATTTACATATTTCAAAAATCGATTTTTAACAAATTCTACTGAACGAAAATCATTAATTAGCTTATGTATGATGAGATCGCAGTGTAGGGATTATTAGTAAAGAAAAAAAAAACGGTTTAATGGGGTGACAGAAGCCCTTTAAATTATAGTAGTATTTTGATGTTTTTTAATCAGGGAAGCTAATAATCTCTAATAATCTCCCTGGCTTGCCTGCCTCACAAAACTGTTTTTGCCCCGCAAAAAAAATCTTCTGTTGACATTTGTCTTGAAGGTGGCGGTTGTATTCCTCCCTTGCCCTAAGCAAAGACTGCCGTACACCTGCACCTTGATCTATGGCTACTTTACCCTGTAAAGTGGATATCCGCTGTTCCAAATCGTTCTCCTTTTTAATATACAAAGCTTTAAGTTTTTGAATCTTAGAATAGAGAATGCCTCAAATAAAGGCTTTTAGGGCGTCCCAGACGTAATGGTCATGAGCAGTACCAACATTAAAATACCAAAATTCTTCCAGATCACTCCCCAGTGCTCCCTGGTGCTGAAGTATATTAAGCCAGTGAGGGTTCAATCTGAAGGTGCAAGGTCTCCCAACAGCCTCCAGATTTTTTACTACTAGGAGAACTGGGGAGTGATTTGAAATTGTATGTGACTCATATTTCATACGGACAATCCTGTTAATAAAATTCACCGTTGTAAAAGTCAGGTCAATCCTGGATAGGGCAGTGCAAGAGCGACTAAAGCAGGAATAAATTCTTGCCTCTCCCTATAGTTGACGCCAAATATCTATTAGTGCCATTTCCTGACATTTACTGGCCAATGGCGATGCCCCTCCAGTTCCTCTCCCACTCCTTCCACCTGCGGATATCCTATCAAATGCACGATCCATGACTTTGTTAAAATCCCCATGCAGTATGATTGGACATTCCCCTCTTTGACTTACAAAGTCAAAGAGTTGAGAGATGATATGCAGTGTCGGGTTGTAATAATTCAATAAAAATTATTAACTATGGTCATAAAAATAATTAACCATAAAAAAAATTTTTTATAACATTTTATAAATTCTTAAAATCATGACCTGGTGAATTGTCGACAACCTAATTGATACAATTCACATCTGAGTCCGACTATTTCCTAAGATTAATACGTTTTTTTTGACGTGAGATGACGTTAATGATAAACATGTAGTTCTGCATTATACAATAATTATACAATAAACACAGGTTTTATAAAAATATGCAGATTTATTGGTTACAAGTAGAGTTGAGCGAACACCTGGATGTTCGGGTTCGAGAAGTTCGGCCGAACTTCCCGGAAATGTTCGGGATACGAACCCGACCCGAACTTCGTCCCGAACCCGATCCCATTAAAGTCAATGGGGAACTTTTCGGCACTAAAAAGGCTGTAAAATAGCCCAGGAAAGGGCTAGAGGGCTGCAAAAGGCAGCAAAATGTAGTTAAATCCCATGCAAACAAACGTGGATAGGGAAATGAATAAAAATAAATAAAAATTAACCAATATCAATTGGAGAGAGGTCCCATAGCAGAGAATCTGGCTTCATGTCACCCACCACTGGAACAGACCACTGTCAGATATTTAGACCCCGGCACCCAGACAGAGGAGAGAGGTCCCATAACAGAGATTCAGGCTTCATGTCAGCAGAGAATCAATCTTCATGTCATAGCAGAGAATCAGGCTTCACGTCAGCCAAAACTGGAACAGTCCATTGTCATATATTTAGGCCCCGGCACCCAGACAGAGGAGAGAGGTCCCATAACAGAGATTCAGGCTTCATGTCATAGCAGAGAATCATGCTTCACGTCACCCAAAACTGGAACAGTCCATTGTCAGATATTTAGGCCCCGACACCCAGACGGAGGAGAGAGGTCCCATAACAGAGATTCAGGCTTCATATCAGCAGAGAATCAGTCTTCATGTCATAGCTGAGAATCAGGCTTCACGTCAGCCAAAACTGGAACAGTCCATTGTCATATATTTAGGCCCCGGCACCCAGACAGAGGAGAGAGGTCCCATAACAGAGATTCAGGCTTCATGTCAGCAGAGAATCAGTCTTCATGTCATAGCAGAGAATCAGGCTTCACGTCAGCCAACACTGGAACAGTCCATTGTCATATATTTAGGCCCCGGCACCCAGACAGAGGAGAGGTTCATTCAACTTTGGGTTGCCCCGCAATATAATGGTAAAATGAAAAAAAAAATAGGATTGAATGAGGAAGTGCCCTGGAGTACAATAATATATGGTTAAGGGGAGGTAGTTAATGTCTAATCTGCACAAGGGATGAACAGGTCCTGTGGGATCCATGCCTGGTTCATTTATTTATGAACATCAGCTTGTCCACGTTGGCTGTAGACAGGCGGTTGCGTATGTCTGTATTGACGCCCCTGCCGTGCTGAATACACATTCAGACAAAACGCTGGCCGCCGGGCAGGCCAGCACCTCCAAGGCATAAAAGGCTAGCTCTGGCCACGTGGACAATTTGGAGACCCAGAAGTTGAATGGGGCCGAAGTATCAGTCAGTACGTGGAGGGGTGTGCACACGTACTGTTCCACCATGTTAGTGAAATGTTGCCTCTTGCTAACACGTTCCGTATCAGGTGGTGGTGCAGTTAGCTGTGGCGTGTTGACAAAACTGTTCCACATCTCTTCCATGCTAACCCTGCCCTCAGAGGAGCTTGACGTGAGACAGCTGTGTTGGCGACCTCTTGCTCCTCCTCTGCCTTCGCCTTTGGCTTCCACTTGTTCCCCTGTGACATTTGGGAATGCTCTCAGTAGCGCGTCTACCAATGTGCGCTTGTACTCACGCATCTTCCTATCAGGCTCCAGTGCAGGAAGTAAGGTGGGCACATTGTCTTTGTGCCGGGGATCCAGCAGGGTGGCAACCCAGTAGTCCGCACACGTTAAAATGTGGGCAACTCTACTGTCGTTGCGCAGGCACTGCAGCATGTAGTCGCTCATGTGTGCCAGGCTGCCCAGAGGTAAGGACAAGCTGTCCTCTGTGGGAGGCGTATCGTCATCGTCCTGTGTTTCCCCCCAGCCACGCACCAGTGATGGGCCCGAGCTGCATTGGGTGCCACCCCGCTGTGAACATGCTTCATCCTCATCCACCTCCTCCTCGTCCTCCAGTAGTGGTCCCTGGCTGGCCACATTTGTACCTGGCCTCTGCTGTTTCAAAAAACCTCCCTCTGAGTCACTTCGAAGAGACTGGCCTGAAAGTGCTAAAAATTACCCCTCTTCCTTCTCCTCCTGGGCCACCTCCTCTTCCATCATCGCCCTAAGTGTTTTCTCAAGGAGACATAGAAGTGGTATTGTAATGCTGATAACGGCGTCATCGCCACCTGCCATGTTGGTGGAGTACTCGAAACAGCGCAACAGGGCACACAGGTCTCGCATGGAGGCCCAGTCATTGGTGGTGAAGTGGTGCTGTTCCGCGGTGCGACTGACCCGTGCGTGCTGCAGCTGAAACTCCACTATGGCCTGCTGCTGCTCGCACAGTCTGTCCAGCATGTGCAAGGTGGAGTTCCACCTGGTGGGTACGTCGCATATGAGGCGGTTAGCGGGAAGGCCGAAGTTACGCTGTAGCGCAGACAGGTGAGCAGCGGCAGGATGTGAACGCCGGAAGCGCGAACAGACGGCCCGCACTTTATGCAGCAGCTCTGACATGTCGGGGTAGTTGTGAATGAACTTCTGCACCACCAAATTCAGCACATGCGCCAGGCAAGGGATGTGCGTCAAACCGGCTAGTCCCAGAGCTGCAACGAGATTTCGCCCATTATCGCACACCACCAGGCCGGGCTTGAGGCTCACCGGCAGCAACCACTCGTCAGTCTGTTGTTCTATACCCCGCCACAACTCCTGTGCGGTGTGGGGCCTGTCCCCCAAACATATGAGTTTCAGAATGGCCTGCTGACGTTTACCCCGGGCTGTGCTGAAGTTGGTGGTGAAGGTGTGTGGCTGACTGGATGAGCAGGTGGAAGAAGAGGAGGAGGAAGCCGAGTAGGAGGCAACAGGAGGCAAAGAATGTTGCCCTGCGATCCTTGGCGGTGAAAGGACGTGCGCCAAACAGCTCTCCGCCTGGGGCCCAGCCGCCACTACATTTACCCAGTGTGCAGTTAGGGAGATATAGCGTCCCTGGCCGTGCTTACTGGTCCACGTATCTGTGGTTAGGTGGACCTTGCCACAGATGGCGTTGCGCAGTGCACACTTGATTTTATCGGATACTTGGTTGTGCAGGGAAGGCACAGCTCTCTTGGAGAAGTAGTGGCGGCTGGGAACAACATATTATGGGACAGCAAGTGACAAGAGATGTTTGAAGCTGTCTGTGTCCACCAGCCTGAATAACAGCATTTCATAGGCCAGTAGTTTAGAAATGCTGGCATTCAGGGCCAGGGATCGAGGGTTGCTAGGTGGGAATTTACGCTTTCTCTCAAATGTTTGTGAGATGGAGAGCTGAACGCTGCCGTGTGACATGGTTGAGATGCTTGGTGACGGAGGTGGTGGTGTTGGTGGTACATCCCCTGTTTGCTGGGCGGCAGGTGCCAACATTCCTTCAGAGGCGGAGGAAGAGGACGAGGCAGCAGCATCCAGCAGAAGAGGCCAAGGCGGCAGCAGCAGAAGAGGTAGCAGGGGGAGCCTGAGTGACTTCCTTGTTTTTAAGGTGTTTACTCCACTGCAGTTCATGCTTTGCATGCAGGTGCCTGGTCATGCAGGTTGTGCTAAGGTTCAGAACGTTAATGCCTCGCTTCAGGCTCTGATGGCACAGTGTGCAAACCACTTGGGTCTTGTCATCAGCACATTGTTTGAAGAAGTGCCATGCCAGGGAACTCCTTGAAGCTGCCTTTGGGGTGCTCGGTCCCAGGTGGCGGCGGTCAGTAGCAGGCGGAGTCTCTTGGCGGCGGGTGTTCTGCTTTTGCCCTCTGCTCCCTCTTTTGCTACGCTGTTGGCTCGGTCTCACCACTGCCTCTTCCTCCGAACTGTGAAAGTCAGTGGCACAACCTTTATTCTATGTGGGGTCTAGGACCTCATCGTCCCCTCGTCTTCCACCCAGTCTTCCTCCCTGACCTCCTGTTCAGTCTGCACACTGCAGAAAGACGCAGCAGTTGGCACCTGTGTTTCGTCATCATCAGAGACGTGCTGAGGTGGTATTCCCATGTCCTCATCATCAGGAAACATAAGTGGTTGTGCGTCAGTGCATTCTATATCTTCCACCGCTGGGGAAGGGCTAGGTGGATGCCCTTGCGAAACCCTGTCAGCAGAGTCTTCAAATAGCATAAGAGACTGCTGCATAACTTGAGGCTCAGACAGTTTCCCTGATATGCATGGGGGTTATATGACAGACTGATGGGCTTAGTTTTCAGGCGCCATCTGTGCGCTTTCTGCAGAAGACTGGGTGGGAGATAATGTGAACGTGCTGGATCCACTGTCGGCCACCCAATTGACTAATTCCTGTACCTGCTCAGGCCTTAGCATCCTTAGAACGGCATTGGGCCCCACCAAATATAGCTGTAAATTCTGGCGGCTACTGGGACCTGAGGTAGTTGGTTCACTATGACATGTGGCTGTGGCAGAACGGCCACGTCCTCTCCCAGCACCAGAGGGTCCACTAACACCACCACGACCATGTCCGCGTCCCTTACTAGATGTTTTCCTCATTGTTACTGTTCACCACAATAAGAAAAAAAATATTTGTCCCAATGTATTGAATTCAAATTCAGGCCTTTATTCTACAGACACCTAACACTATCTGGCTATCTATTTAGGTACGGTATTACACTATTACAGGCACAGCAGTAACTACAGATTTAGCTGAATATAAATTGTAGGCCTAGTATTTAGGCCCTGGATGACAGGTATACGTTTACGGACAGAATTAGACTTGGAAATGCATGGTAGCGTGTGTGTGAAGTTATTGAGAATGACCCTATCCGCACCTTCAATCTAATATACCCTTTTATGGATAGATTTAAAGTAGGCCTGATACAGCAGAAACCACCGATTTAGGGAATTGCTAAGTTGGGAATTGTATTTAAACCCAGAACAAAAACTGTGCTTTGGCGGACACTAAATGAATTGACCAGCCTCAGCAATAAACACAGATTTAGCTGATTATACACCTGGACTGTGGCATGCCGGAGGGGCATCCATGGCAAAACTCCCATGGAAAATTACGTAGTTGACGCAGAGTCGGGTTTTAATCCATAAAGGGCATAAATCACCTAACATTCCTAAATTGTTTGGAATAACGTGATTTAAAACATCAGGTATGATAGTGTATCGATCAGGTAGTGTAAGGGTTACGCCCGCTTCACAGTGACAGACCAAACTCCCCGTTTAACGCACCGCAAACAACCGCAAACTCCCCATTTGCACAAGGTTGGATACCAAGCTAGCCATGTCCTGTTCCTTGTCCTTACTGACGTGATTGAAGGTCTCTTCCTCCACCCAGCCACGTACAACACCAAGGGTCCTCGAAAGCTGACAACAAGCCCCCTGGGACGCCTGCTGTGGTTAGTCTTCCACCTCCTCAATGCTACCTTCCTCCTCCGACTCCTCTTCTTAAGACTCCTCTCTCCGCAGGTCCAGCAATCGACGACAACAAGGCTGCTTCTGTTGGTGATGGTGACCACAACTCTTTCCTCGTCATGCTAATCTACGGCCTGATCCAGCACTCTTCGCAGGGCACGCTCCAGAAAAAACGCATATGGGATGAGGTCAATGATGTTGTTTTGGGTTTGACTGACCAGGTTTGTCACCTCTGCAAAGGACGCATGAGCCTACTACAGCCATTGTGCATGAGTGTTCAGTAACACGGCCCAAAAATTCCCAGCTCCGCAGAGGCTGTCTGCTTTTTTTTTATTAAAAAAAATCTGTTCTTACCAGTTTAATCTCTGTTTTGTCCCCTATCAGGGGCTGGTGTGGTGTATGAATAGATTTTAGGAACCGGGAGATGGAAAAAGATTCTTGGTCGGTCCTCTTACTCCCAATTGGGGGCACTGCGCGTGTGCCTTGCAATGTACTGTGCTACCCGATATGAGTGGTATGTTAAGTAGTACTATTCCTATCAGTTTAATCCCTGTTACGTACCCTATCAGAAAACGTGTATCGAATGGATTTTAGGAAACGGGAGAGGGAAAAAGATGCTTGGTTGGTCCTCTTACTTCCAATTTGGGGCACTGAGCGTGCGCCGTGCAATGTACTGTGCTACCCGATATGAGTGGTATATTAAGTAGCACTATTCCTATTAGTTTAATCCCTGTTATGTCCCCTATCAGGGGCCGGTGTATGGAATTGATTTTAGGAACCAGGAGATGGAAAAAGATGCTTGGTCAGTCCTCTTACTTCCAATTTAGGGCACTGCACGTGCGCCGTGCAATGTACTGTGCCACCCTATAGGAGTGGTGTGTTAAGTAGTACTATTCTTATCAGTTTAATCCCTGTTACGTCCCCTCTCAGGGGACGTGTATCGAAAAGATTTTAGACAACCGCAAAGAGTTGTCAATAGTTGACACACTCATGACTTACATTTTATTCCTCTATGCATCAATCTTGGTGTAGTGATGACTGTGCTCGTGCACACGTTTGTGAGATTGCAGGCGATGGCAGTTTTTCAAAGCCTATGGTCGTGCTGAGGTAGTTCAGTGACAGTTAAGTGACCCAGAAAACAATGATTCTGCAGTGTGGGCCCATTGTTGGCCTAGTAGGCTTTAATGATCACCTTAGATGATCACAAAGAAAATTAATGTTTTTTCTATGCAAAATTATCCAGACGATCGCTTTTGGTCTGTTCACAATGAACAGATAAATTTTGTAAGCTGTGATGAATTAAAACGTAACCTTTACTAGGTCATTTAAAATAATATTTTGCACTGGGTGAGAGACGACAGTAACAACCTTGTAACAACAGCAATTACCTCCACTATATCACATCAGTTACTAGTGAATACATGAAAAAAGGGTGGATCTCACCTCGTCCGAGCAGGATCCACAACCGTGGAGGAAGGTCCTGGCAGTTGGTAATGCCTGTGACCGGTGTGACCAGGGTGCTGATGTCGTGATTGGCAGTATATCCACTCCTACTACACCCTATTATGGCTTTCCTGCCTTTCTAGGGGTTAGGGGCTGTTCTTATAGCCTGCCTACCACACATGGAGCACCCGCCCCGACAGGGGCGACCCCACACCGAACCTTTCCCTCAGTATGGGTCTAGTATTCTATAAAGCCCTATTACAACGCCCTACATGCCATGTTTCTGTCTTTCTTTCCAGACATCATCAGGGGACTTCACACATGTATTCAAGGGCAACTACAAATAAAAATTACAGACATACACTCAATATAGGTCACATATACTTCTGAGTACCGCACATACAATCACTTGTAAACCAACTCAGTGTACTTACTCAAGATCAAGGTGGTTTTAGCCTTGTATTCATCAGGATAGTGGGTGAATCTTATCCTCTCTGTGGCATGGGAAGTGTCCCATGTCAGTCAGTGTCTCACTACAAATAACAATGATTTGGGTGAGCACTGAGTAGTTGTTAACTGCCTCCTCTTATACCTCTCCTTTCGGTGAGTGTACACCCCCCGTGATTATTTGCCTCACCTGTCCGAATCCATCAGAAAGCATGGTGCTCCATGTGGAACGCACGCCGCTCGCGTGCGTTCCACCGGACTGGAAGCTCAAATCACATGGTGCAGGCTAACCGGAAATGAGGTAAGAGCTTGCGTCTGAGCGTTGCTCGTTGCATAGCAACCTCTAGGCTCATAGCGCATGGCCCGATCGCAAGGCAATTGATGACTTACCTTCTCTTTGTATATGCACAATCGCATTCCGGATTTAAATTTAGCAGGACCGCCAAGCACCCGCCACATTACTCAGGATACCAGACGTCAGCTGGGCCATAGAAATCGATGTGTATTTACTGGAATACAACAATATGGCATATTTAATACGGTTGTCCCCGTTAGTGTTCTAACCGGGTCCACCATCAGATCCCGCATGCTCATATTTGAGAGCACATGAGATCCAAGGGGGACCCAGCCAGACTGCGGCATATTTGATCCAGTCGCCCCCGTTTATGTTCTAACCAGGTCCACCATCAGATCCCATATGCTCACATTTGTAAACGGGAGCACATGAGATCCAAGGGGGACCCAGTCAGACTACATCCTTTTATTGCGACTTAAATCATAAAAAGCAGCAATAGTTCTGTTCATTTAAACCGGATGGGTGGATCATTCTAAGATAGAAGATCCATTTCGCTTCGCATTGCAGGATCCTCTTATTGAAGTCACCCTGTCTCATTCCTGGCTTAATTTGTTCAATTCCCATAAAGGAAAGACAGAAACATGGCATGTAGGGCGTTGTAATAGGGCTTTATAGAATACTAGACCCATACTGAGGGAAAGGTTCGGTGTGGGGTCGCCCCTGTCTGGGCGGGTGCTCCATGTGTGGTAGGCAGGCTATTAGAACAGCCCCTAACCCCTAGGAAGGCAGGAAAGCCATAATAGGGTGTAGTAGGAGTGGATATGCTGCCAATCACGACATCAGCACCCTGGTCACACCGGTCACAGGCATTACCAACTGCCAGGACCTTCCTCCACGGTTGTGGATCCTGCTCGGACGAGGTGAGATCCACCCTTTTTTCATGTATTCACTAGTAACTGATGTTATATAGTGGAGGTAATTTGTTGTTACTGTCGTCTCTCACCCAGTGTGAAATATTATTTTAAATGACCTAGTAAAGGTTACGTTTTAATGAATCCCAGCTTACAAAATGTATCTGTTATATTTGGGAGTAAACAGATACCACTGCACATGTACCTGAAGTGGTGGTATAATTAATTTTAGCTGTTCACAATGAAGCAACAACCTTTCCATCTGGGGTGTGCCAACATTGCCATTGCCAACACACTCATACAGGTAATCGCTTCATTGTGATACGCAAGCCCCTTCACCACAACAAGGTAACGATCACGAAGGGTAATTGACATATGTATGTGCCTTTTTTTGTTTTGTTTTTGCAGCCACAGTGCAGCACCAGAGGCCAGAAAAATTAGGCATGTACATATGCCTGAAAAATTAGGTATTGTTGTAGTCGCTGCTGTAGCAGCGGCCAGAAAAATTTATGTTTCCCAGGCAGAAAGTGCCCTAAAACATTGCTGCTTGAACCCTAGTTGGTGGCGGAGAAGTCACGCAAGTCATCCGGCATGCAGAGATAAAATACAGCAGCGTGTGGACCATTTTTAGCCCAAGGCATCTCATCTCATCAGGCCTTTTTTTGTCAAATGTATCGCCCACTGTCAGTCCCTTCGGGATCCATGCCTCATTCATCTTAATAAAAGTGACGTAATCTAGACTTTTTTTGACCTAGGCGACTTCTCTTCTCAGTGACAATACCTCCTGCTGCACTGAAGGTCCTTTCTGACAGGACACTTGAAGCGGGGCAGGCCAGAAGTTATATCGCAAATTGGGATAGCTCAGGCCACAGGTCAAGCCTGCACACCCAGTAGTCAAGGGGTTCATCGCTCCTCAGAGTGTCGATATCTGCAGCTAGGCGAGGTAGTCTGCTACCTGTCGGTCGAGTCGTTCTCTGAGGGTGGACCCAAAAGGGCTGCGGCGATACGTAGGACTTAAAAAGCTCCACATGTCCTCCATCAACAACATGTCTGTAAAGCGTCCTGTCCTTGCCGGCGTGGTCGTGGGAGGAGGAGGATTACTTTCACCTCTTCCCCTGTTAGATTCCCCTTGTGCTGTGACATCACCCTTATACGCCGTGTAAAGCATACTTTTTAACTTGTCTTGAAACTGCTGCATCCTTTCCGACTTCCGAAATTCGGTAACATTTCAGGCACTTTCTGCTTATACCGGGAGTCTAGTAGCGTGGCCACCCAGTACAGGTCGTTCTCCTTCAGCCTTTTTATACGAGGGTCCCTCAACAAGCATGACAGCACGAAAGACCCCATTTGCACAAGGTTGGATGCCGAGCTACTCATGTCCCGTTCCTCATCCTCACTGAAGGACTGTTCTTCCTCCAAGCCACGTACAACACCACGGGTACCAGATAGGTGACAACGAGCACCCTGTGATGCCTGCTGTGGTTGGTCTTCCTCCTCCTCAAAGCCACATTCCTCCTCTGACTCCTCTTCCTCAGACTCCTCTTCCAGCGTTGCCGCAGGTCCAGCAAGCAATGCTGATAAGGCTGTTTCTGGTGGTGATGGTGACCACAACTCTTCCTCTTCACACTCATCTACGGCCTGATCCAGCACTCTTTGCAGCGCACGCTCCAGGAAGAAAACAAATGGGATGATGTCGCTGATGGAGCGACTGACTAGGTTTGTCACCTCCTCAAAAGGATGCATGAGCCTACAGGCATTGCACATGAGCGTCCAGTAACGTGGCAAAAGAATACCCAGCTCTGCAGAAGCTGTCCTAGCACCCTGGTCATACAAATACTCGTTGGCGGCTTTTTCCTGTTGGAGCATGCGGTCGAACATTAGGAGTGTTAAATTCCAATGTGTCGGGCTGTCGCAAATCAAGCACGTCACTGGCATGTTGTTTTGCCACTGAATATCTGAAAAGTGCGCCATGGCCGTGTAGGAACGCCTGAAATGGCCACACACCTTCCTGGCCTGCTTGAGGACGTCCTGTAAGCCTGGGTACTTCTGCACAAAGCATCGTACGATCAGATTCAACACATGTGCCATGCACGGCACATGTGTCAACTTGCCCAAATTCAATGCCGCCAACAAATTGCTTCCGTAGTCACACACCACTTTGCCGATCTCCAGTTGGTGCGGAGTCAGCCACTGATCCACCTGTGCGTTCAGGGCGGACAGGAGTGCTAGTCCGGTGTGACTTTCTGCTTTCAGACAAGTCAACCCCAAGACAGCGTGACACTGTCGTATCCGGGATGTGGAATATCCCCTGGGGTGGTGCAGTTGATGTGGAGCAAGACGCAGCAGCAGAGGAGGACTCAGCCGAGGAGGTTAGCGAAGAGGATGGAGTAGGAGGATAAGAGGAGGTGGCAGCAGGCCTGCTTGCAAGTCGAGGCGGTGTCACCAACTCCTCTGCAGAGCCACGCATTCCGTGCTTGGCAGCCGTCAGCAGGTTTACCCAATGCGCAGTGTACGTTATATACCTGCCCTGACCGTGCTTTGCAGACCAGGAATCAGTGGTCAGATGGACCATTGCCCCAACACTGTGTGCCAGACATGCCATGACTTCCTTTTCCACAATAGAGTACAGGTTGGGGATTGCCTTTTGTGAAAAAAAAAAATCGGCTGGGTACCTTCCACTGCGGTGTCCCAATAGCTACAACTTTTTTGGCCTCAGACTCAACCAACTTGTATGGTAAAAGCTGGCAGGCTAAGAGTTCCGATAAGCCAGCTGTCAGACCCGGGCAAGGTGGTGACTCTGTGACATTGGCTTCTTACGCTCAAACATTTCCTTGACAGACACCTGACTGTGGGCAGATGAGCAGGAACTGCTCAAGGCGAGAGGCGGAGTGGCAGGTGGCTGAGAGGGGGCAAGGAGGACAGCAGTGGTTGACGTGGCTGAAGATGCTGGACCAGGAGGAGGATGGTGGCTTTGAGTTTGTGTGCTGCTTGTGCTCGTCATCATGTGTTGATACCATAGGCGTTTGTGATGTGAGATCATGTGCCGTCGCAAAGCAGTTGTACCTAGGTGGGTGTTGGACTTCCCACGACTCGGTTTCTTTTGGCACAGGTTGCAAATGGCATCGCTGTTATCAGAGGGAGACACACAAAATAAATGCCACGCTGCTGAGCTTTGCAATAACGGCATTCTGGTGGTGGCAAGAGCATGTCTAGCTGACCCCGGATGCCTATATATGCTGTCTGACTGTGCCACTAGCTCCTTGCGATGACCTCCCCCTGCTTCCAACTAGTCTACTCCTCCTGTCTCCCCATCTGAACTTTCCCCCTGTTCTTCTTCTCTTCGAGTGGGCACCCACGTGACATCCACGGACACATCCTCATCATCAATCGCTTCACTTGTATCTGACAACTCAGCAAAGGAAGCAGCAGCGGGTACAACATCATCATCATCACACCGTGTATCCATGTGTGCAATTCTGCCTGACTGAGACATATCCCTGTTATCTACATCCTCTGCGAATAATGGTTGCGCATCACTCATTTCTTCCAACTGATGTGTAAATAACTCCTCTGACAGATCAAGTGAAGCAGCTGTGGCGCTAGTGTTGGTGGTGTCCTGGGTTGGCCAGTCAACTATGTCCTCAGAACTTTTCGAGTTCAGGGTACGTGGCCTCTGAACACTGGGCATTATTCTAGGGCCAAAGGGAATCACAGCACCATGACCACGACGGGCCCTGTGGGGTGGCCTGCCTCTGCCTGTCATTTTTTTTCCCGATTAGTTGTTTTATGGGTGAAAGCTACTGTGACACCAGCAGGGGCGTAGCTATAGGGGGTGCAGAGGTAGCAGTCGCTTCCAGGCCCAGGAGCCTTAGGGGCCCAAAGACCCTTGTGCCATAGTGGGCAGTAGTGGGCATAGTACACGCTGTGGGCCTGACACACACGCTGGCAGGCAACTGCAATTATATTACAGTGAAAAAATAATTTTCTTTTTGTTAAATGCAAGCTACTGTGACACCAGATATGAGTGGTTGCACTGGGCACTGGCAGTAGTGGGCACAGTACATGCTGTGGGCCTGACACACACGCTTGCAGGCAACTGCAATTAGATTACAGTGAAAAATTTGTTTTCTTTTTTAAATGCAAGCTACTGTGACACCAGATATAAGTGGTGGCACTGGCAGTAGTGGGCACAGTACATGCTGTGGGCCTGATACACACCCTGGCAGGGAACTGCAATAAGATTACAGTGACAAAATTGTTTTCCTTTTTTAAATGCAAGCTACTGTGACACCAGATATGAGTGGTGGCACTGGGCACTGGCAGTAGTGGGCAAAGTACACGCTGTGGGCCTGACACACACACTTGCAGGCAACTGCAATTAGATTACAGTAAAAAATTGTTTTCTTTTTTTAAATACAAGCTACTGTGACACCAGATATGAGTGGTGGCACTGGCAGTAAGGGGCACAGTACACGCTGTGTGCCTGACACACACGCTTGCAGGGAACCGCAATTAGATTACAGTGAAAAAATTGTTTTCTGTTTTTAAAATGCAAGCTACTGTGACACCAGATATGAGTGGTTGCACTGGGCACTGGCAGTAGTGGGCACAGTACACACTGTGGGCCTGACACACACGCTTGCAGGGAACTGCAATTATATTACAGTAACTAAAATAGTTCTCTTTTTTTAAATGCAAGCTACTGCAAAACCAGATATGAGTGGTGGCACTGGGCACTGGCAGTAGTAGGCACAGTACACGCTGTGGGCCTGACCCACGCGCTGGCAGGCAACTGCAATTTGATTACAGTGACAAAATTGAGTGGTGGCACTGGCATTAGTGGGCACAGTACACACTGTGGACCTGACACACACGCTTGCAGGCAACTGCAATTAGATTACAGTGAAAACATTTTCATTTTTTAAATGCCAGCTACTGAGACACCACATATGAGTGGTGGCACTGGGCACTGGCAGTAGTGCACACAATAAACGCTGTGGGCCTGACACACGCTGGCAGGCAACTGCGTTTAGATTACAGTGACAAAATTGTTTCCTTTTTTTTAAATGCAAGCTACTGTGACACCAGATATGAGTGTGGGCACTGTGCACTGGCAGTAGTGGTCACAGGACACGCTGTTGGCCTGACACACACGCTTGCAGGCAATTGCAATTAGATTTCAGTAAAAACATTTTCATTTTTTGAATGCAAGCTACTGTGACACCAGATATGAGTGGTGGCACTGGCAGTAGTGGGCACAGTACATGCTGTGTGCCTGACACACACGCTGGCAGGCAACTGCAATTAGATTACATTGACAACATAGTTTTCTTTTTTTAAATGCAAGCAACTGTGAAACCAGATATGAGTGGTGGCACTGGGCACTGGCAGTAGTGGGCACAGAACACGCTATGGGCCTGACACACACGCTGGCAGGCAACTGTAATTATATTACAGTGAAAAAATTGTTTTCTTTTTTTAAATACAAGCTACTGTGACACCAGATATGAGTGGTGGCACTGGCAGTAGTGGGCACAGTACATGCTGTGTGCCTGACACACACGCTGGCAGGCAACTGCAATTAGATTACATTGACAACATAGTTTTCTTTTTTTAAATGCAAGCAACTGTGAAACCAGATATGAGTGGTGGCACTGGGCACTGGCAGTAGTGGGCACAGAACACGCTATGGGCCTGACACACACGCTTGCAGGCAACTGTAATTATATTACAGTAAAAAAATTGTTTTCTTTTTTTAAATGCAAGAAACTGTGACACCAGATATGATTGGTGGCACTGGGCACTGGCAGTAGTGGGCACAGTACATGCTGTGGGCCTGACACCCACGCTGGCAGGCAACTGCAATTAGATTACAGTGAAAAAGTGGTTTTCTTTTTTTTAAATGCAAGCTACTTTGACACCAGATATGAGTGGTGGCACTGGCAGTAGTGGGCACAGTACATGCTGTGGGCCTGACACACACGCTGGCAGGGAATCGCAATTAGATTACAGTGACAAAATTGTTTTCTTTTTTAAATGCAAGCTACTGTGACACCAGATATGAGTGGTGGCACTGGGCATTGGCAGTAGTGGGCACAGTACATGCTGTGGGCCTGACACACACGCTGGCAGGCAACTGCAATTAGATTACAGTGAAAAAATTGTGTGGTGGCACTGGGCACTGGCAGTAGTGGGCACAGTACACGTTGTGAGCCTGACACACACGCTGGCAGGGAACTGCAATAAGATTACAGTGACAAAATTGTTTTCTTTTATAAATGCAAGCTACTGTGACACCAGATATGAGTGGTGGCACTGGGCATTGGCAGTAGTGGACACAGTCCACGCTGTGGGCCTGACACACACACTTGCAGGCAACTGCAATTAGATTACAGTGAAAACATTTTCTTTTTTTAAATGCAAGCTACTGTGACACCAGATATGAGTGGTGGCACTGGCAGTAGTGGGCACAGTATACGCTGTGGCCTAAAACACACGCTGGCAGGCAACTGCAATTAGATTACAATGAAAAAATAGTTTTCTTCATTTATATGCAAGCTACCGTGACACCGTATATGAGTGGTGGCACTGGGCACTGGCAGTAGTGGGCACAGTACATGCTGTGGGCCTAACACACACGCTGGGAGGAAACTGCAATTATATTACAGTGAAAAAATTGTTTTCTTTTTTTAAATGCAAGCTACTGTGACACCAGATATGAGTGGTGGCACTGGCAGTAGCGGGCACAGTACATGCTGTGGGCCTGACACACACGCTGACAGGGAACTGCAATTAGATTACAGTGAAAAAATGTTTTCTTTTTTTAAATGCAAGCTACTGTGACACCAGATATGAGTGGTGACACTAGGCACTGGCAGTAGTGGGCACAGTACATGCTGTGGGCCTGACACACACGCTGGCAGGCAACTGCAATTAGATTACAGTGAAAAAGTTGTTTTCTTTTTTTAAATGGAAAATACTATGACACCAGATATGAGCGGTGGCACTGGCAGTGGTGGGCAGAGTACACGCTGTGGGCCTGACACTCGCTGGCAGGGAACTGCAATTAGATTACAGTGACATTTTCTTTTTTTAAATGCAAGCTACTGTGACATGAGATATGTGTGGTGGCACTGGCAGTACTGGGTACAGTACACGCTGTGGACCTGACACACATGCTGGCAGGCAACTGCATTTATATTACAGTGATCTTTTTTTTCCTTTTTTTAAATGCAAGCTACTCTGACACCAGATATGAGTGGTGGCACTGGAAACTGGCAGTAGTGGGCACAGTACACACTGTGGGTCTGACACACACGCTGGCAGGCAACTGCAATTAGATTACAGTGACAAAAATGTTTTCTTTTTTTAAATGCAAGATACTGTGACACCAGATATGAGTGGTGGCACTGGCAGTAGTGGGCACAGTACACGCTGTGGGCCTGACACACACGCTGACAGGGAACTGCAATTAGATTAAAGTGACAAAAATGTTTTCTTTTTTTAAATGCAAGCTACTGTGACACCAGATATGAGTGGTGACACTAGGCACTGGCAGTAGTGGGCACAGTACACGCTGTGGGCCTGACACACACGCCTGCAGGCAACTGCAATTAGATTACAGTGACAAAATAGTTTTCTTTTTTTAAATGCAAGCTACTGTGACACCAGATTCGAGTGGTGGCACTGGCAGTAGTGGGCACAGTACACGCTGTGGCCTAAAACACACGCTGGCAGGCAACTGCAATTAGATTACAATGAAAAAATTGTTTTCTTCTTTTGAATGCAAGCTACTGTGACAACAGATATCAGTGCTGGCACTGGGTACTGGCAGTAGTGGGCACAGTACACGCTGTGGGCCTGACACACACGCTTGCAGTCAAGTGCGATTAGATTACAGTGACAAAATAGTTTTTTTTCATTAAATGCAAGCTACTGTGACACCAGATATGAGTGGTGGCACTGGGCACTGGCAGTAGTGGGCACAGTACACGCTGTGGGCCTGCACATACGCTGGCAGAGAATCGCAATTAGATTACAGTGAAAACATTTTCTTTTTTTAAGTGCAAGCTACTGTGATACCAGATATGAGGGGTGGCACTGGCAGTAGAGGGCACAGTACACGCTGTGGCCTAAAACACACGCTGGCAGGCAACTGCAATTAGATTACAATGAAAAAATTGCTTTCTTCTTTTAAATGCAAACTACTGTGACACCGTATATGAGTGGTGGCACTGGGCACTGGCAGAAGTGGGCACAGTACACGCTGTGGGCCTAACACACACGCTGGGAGGAAACTGCAATTACATTACATTGAATTTTTTTATTCTTTTTTTTTAAATGCAAGCTACTGTGACACCAGATATGAGTGGTGGCACTGGCAATAGTGGGCACAGTACATGCTGCGGGCCTGACACACACGCTGGCAGGCAACTGTAATTAGATTACAGTGATTTATTTTTTTATTTTTTTTAATGCAAGCTACTGTGACACCAGATATGAGTGGTGGCACTGGGAACTGGCAAAAGTGGGCACAATACACACTGTGGGCCTGACACACACGCTCTCAGGCAACTGCAATTATATTACAGTCAAAAAATGATTTTCTCGTTTTTTTAATGCAAGCTACTGTGACACCAGATATGAGTGGTGGCACTGGCAGTAGTGGGCACAGTACACGCTGTGGGTCTGACACACACGCTGGCAGGCAACTGCAATTAGATTACAGTGATAAAATTGTTATCTTTTTTTAAATGCAAGCTACTGTGACACCAGATATGAGTGGTGGCACTGGCAGTACTTGGCACAGTACACGCTGTGGGCCTGACACACATGCTTACAGGCAACTGCAATTAGATTACAGTGAAAACATTTTCTTTTTTTAAATGCAAGCCACTGTGACACCAGATATGAGTGGTGGCACTGGCAGTAGTGGGCACAGTACACACTGTGGGCCTGACACACACGCTTGCAGGCAACTGCAATTATATTACAGTGACAAAATTGTTCTCTTTTTTTAAATGCAAGCTACTGTGACACCAGATATGATTGGTGGCACTGGCAGTAGTGGGCACAGTACACACTATGGGCCTGACACACACGCTTGCAGGCAACTGCAATTATATTACAGAGATAAAATTGTTTTCTATTTTTTAAATGCAAGCTACTGTGACACCAGATATGAGTGGAGGCACTGGGCACTGGCAGTAGTGGGCACAGTACATGCTGTGGACTTGACACACATGCTGGCAGGCAACTGCAATTAGATTACAGTGAAAGAAAGTGTTCTTTTTTTAAATGCAAGATACTGTGACACCAGATATGAGTGGAGCCACTGGGCACTGACAGTAGTGGGCACCGTACCTGCTGTGGGCCTGACACACACACTGGCAGGCAACTGCAATTAGATTACAGTAAAAAAATAATTATTTTTTTAAATGCAAGCTACTGTGACACCAGATATGAGTGGTGGCACTGGCAGTAGTGGGCACAGTACACGCTGTGGGTCTGACACACACGCTTGCAGGCAACTGCAATTAGATTACAGTGAAAAAAAATATTTTTTTAAATGCAAGGTACTGTGACACCAGATATGAGTGGTGGCACTGGCAGTAGTGGGCACAGTACACACTGTGGACCTGACACACACGCTGGCAGGCAACTGCAATTAGATTACAGTGATAAAATTGTTATCTTTTTTTAAATGCAAGCTACTGTGACACCAGATATGAGTGGTGGCACTGGGCACTGGCAGTACTTGGCACAGTACACGCTGTGGGCCTGACACACACGCTTACAGGCAACTGCAATTAGATTACAGTGAAAACATTTTCTTTTTTTAAATGCAAGCCACTGTGACACCAGATATGAGTGGTGGCACTGGCAGTAGTGGGCACAGTACACACTGTGGGCCTGACACACACGCTTGCAGGCAACTGCAATTATATTACAGTAACAAAATTGCTCTCTTTTTTTAAATGCAAGCTACTGTGACACCAGATATGATTGGTGGCACTGGCAGTAGTGGGCACAGTACACACTATGGGCCTGACACACACGCTTGCAGGCAACTGCAATTATATTACAGAGATAAAATTGTTTTCTATTTTTTAAATGCAAGCTACTGTGACACCAGATATGAGTGGAGGCACTGGGCACTGGCAGTAGTGGGCACAGTACACGCTGTGGACTTGACACACACGCTGGCAGGCAACTGCAATTAGATTACAGTGAAAGAAAGTGTTCTTTTTTTAAATGCAAGATACTGTGACACCAGATATGAGTGGAGCCACTGGGCACTGGCAGTAGTGGGCACCGTACATGCTGTGGGCCTGACACACACACTGGCAGGCAACTGCAATTAGATTACAGTAAAAAAAAAAAAAAAATTTTTAAATGCAAGCTACTGTGACACCAGATATGAGTGGTGGCACTGGGCACTGGCAGTAGTGGGCACAGTACACACTGTGGGCCTTATACACACGCTTGCAGGCAACTGCAATTATATTATAGTGACAAAATTGTTCACTTTTTTTAAATGCAAGCTACTGTGACACCAGATATGAGTGGTGGCACTGGCAATAGTGGGCACAGTACACACTGTGGGCCTGACACACACGCTTGCAGGCAACTGCAATTATATTACAGTGACAAAATTGTAAGGTGGCACTGGCAGTAGTGGGCACAATACACGCTGTGGGCCTGACACACATGCTGGCAGGCAACTGCAATTAGATTACAGTGAAAAAATTGTGTGGTGGCACTGGGCACTGGCAGTAGGTGGCACAGTACACGCTGTGGGCCTGAAACACACGCTTGCAGACAACTGCTATTAGATTACAGTGAAAACATCTCCATTTTTTTAATGCAAGCTGCTGTGACAGCAGATATGAGTAATGGCACTGGGCACTGGCAGTAGTGGGCACAGAACACGCTGTGCGCCTGACACACACGTTGGCAGGCAACTGCAATTATATCACAGTGAAAAAATTGCTTTCAATTTTTTAAACTCAAGCTACTGTGACACCAGATATGAGTTTTGGCACTGTGCACTGGCAATAGTGGGCACAGTACACGCTGTGGGCCTGACACACGCTGGCAGGCAACTGCAATTAGATTAGTGATAAAATTGTTTTCTATTTTTTAAATGCAAGCTACTGTGACTCTAGATATGAGGGGAGGCACTGGGCACTGGCAGTAGTGGGCACAGTACACGCTGTGGACCTGACACACACGCTGGCAGGCAACTGCAATTAGATTACAGTGAAAAAAAGTGTTCTTTTTTTTAATGCAAGATACTGTGACACCAGATATGAGTGGTGGCAATGGCAGTAGTGGGCACAGTACACGCTGTGGGCCTGACACACACACTAGCAGGGAACTGCAATTAGATTACAGTGACAAAATAGTTTTCTTTTCTAAATGCAAGCTACTGTGACACCAGATATAAGTGGTGGCACTGGGCACTGGCAGTAGTTGGCACAGTACATGCAGTAGGCCTGACACACACACTCTCAGGCAAATGCAATTAGATTACAGTGAAAAAATTGTTTTTCTATTTTTTAAATGAGAAAGAAGGAGAGCAAAAAAAAAAAAAAAAAAAAAAGGTATATATTTAAAAGAGAGAAAGGAGGCGGAATAAGGGGAAAAAAAAAAATCAAATAAATATCTAAAAAAAATATATTTAAAAAAAAAAAAAAAAAAAAAATTAAAAAATAAAGAGGAATAAGATATGGGCCCAAAAGCCCCAAGGCGTTCGACCGATCTATCAGGTCAGAAACATGGGTCTAGAACGGCTGAACCAACAAAACTTGACCAGTTTCTGAAATCCCCAAGGGTCAATACGAGGGGCGGACAAAAGGAATTCTCTGAAAAAAAAAATTATGAATTAGAGGTAACTGAGCGAGAAATACAAAAAGGCGCTAGATACCCTGAGGAGGAGGATGGAATAATGGGGGAAGTTATCCCTGATGACAATTCGTCCCCGCTGGAAGAAATACTCCTAGCGGTTAAACAGAACGGAGATTTAATACAGGTGGTTACAACCCAACTTGGATCTATTCAAGTTGATGTGGGACTAATAAAAGATGAATTGACCAAAATGCGAGACAGACTCAACACCCTTGAAAGTTCTGTCACCCTTATACAGAAGGAATCCAAAAAAATAAATACGGAAGTTTCTATACTTAAAGTGGAAAATAATCTCCTGAAGAAAAAGGTAGTGGACCTTGAAGATAGGTCACGAAGATATAACGTGAGAATAATAGGGATTCCAGAGGGTGAGGAAGGAAAAAATCCAACCGAATTTGTACAGAAACTAATTCTTGAGAACTTTGGTAAAGAGTCATTTTCTCCTCTTTTCATGATTGAAAGAGCTCATCGGGTCCCAGGAGGAAAACCAATTCCAGGGAGACAACCTCGGACAATCCTTGCTAAGTCACTGACTTCAGGGGACAGAGATGTCCTCCTGAGAAGGGCGAGGGAATCCTCACCGGTTGTGTATAACGGGATTAGACTGGCCTTTTTTCCTGACTTTTCGAAAGAAATACAAGAAAAGAGACGCACATTCATGATTGTTAAAAAGAAGCTAAGAGAGAGGGATATTAAATATTCTCTTATATTCCCGGCCAAACTGCGGATTATTTTTGAAGATAAAACTTTTTTTTTTGATACCTCAGAAGAAGCCGCGGACTGGATTGAGCGAAACAATCGATGACTCAATTGGGTTATGAATTGACGGGAATAATTAGTAATATAAGGGGCTCATACCCCTAAATGTAGTCTTCCTTGCTTCAAAATGGCGGTGTGGGGGTGGTTGACTGGGGGGAGGGTCGAGGGTTGGTCATAGGAAAGAAATCTACTACAATATGTGGTGGGTTGCCTGTGGGAGGGGGGTGAGGGGGGGGGTTGGGTTGTGGTGCGTCAAAGTAGGTGTGGTTCCCTTTTTTTTCAGTTTATTATTCTCTTTTTCCATCTTGTTTTCTCCTTTTTCCCTCTCTCCTAATCTTCCATTTAACCATTGTTGATGACGATGATTAGAATTTTTTCTTGGAATGTACGTGGTTTGGGGGAAAGAGGTAAGAGACAAGCGGTTTTTGACTTGACTCAGGCCCATCTACCAGCAATAGTATGTTTGCTCGAGACCCATCTTACTGAGGAGACCACTAGAGTGGTCGACAGGGGATGGGCTGTGCATACGTATCATTCTACCCTCTCCAATTACTCGAGAGGTGTTACGGTGTTGATACATAGACTTATTGACTTCGTTTGTGAGGCATCCTCTGTCGACCAACAGGGAAGATTTATTTTTCTATATTGCAGGTTAGGGGGAGAGTTATGTATTTTGGCCTTTGTCTATATCCCTCCGCCATTTTCTCATCTGGTTCTTAACTCTCTTCTATTATTCATGGATAAATGGCCAGAATGTCCAACATTGATTATTGGTGATTTTAATTGTGTCATCGATCCTTTACGTGATAGGGTCTCTATGAGTGCTAGGGGTGACAGTACGGTCCAGGGGTCCCCCCTCGCACGGTTCTGCCTGGAGGCTGGATTTGAGGACGCTTGGGAATATCTGGGACAGGGGAAAAGGGTTTTTTCATGTTTTAGTAAAGCAGGTAAATCATTGTCTAGAATTGACCTAGTACTGATAAATAGCAAATATATGAAATTGATAAAACGAATGAAATATGAAACAAGGTCAATATCTGATCACTCCCCGTTAGTACTTGAATTATGCTTCTCTCAGGATAGATATATATCAAAACCTCCCTTTAGACTAAACCCTTACTGGCTATCAGTCATAAAGACACATGAAATAATTCGAAATGAAATAGGCCGATTCTGGGATATCAACGACGGCTCAGCAAAAATTCAAGTGGTATGGGATACCTTTAAGGCGTACATGAGGGGATTGATGGTTAGTAATATCACGAATCTTAGAAGAGAATATGGAAAAAAACAGAAAAATCTAGAGAAACATGTGATCTTAGCGACAGAATCCTTCCATATAAATAAGACGGAGAAAAATAGGGAAAATATGCAAAAAGCCACACAAATATATGCTAATTTTTTACTGGATAAAGCTCAACAGAATCTTTTCTTTAAAGGGCAAAAATACTTTACTGATTCTGGGCGACCCGGTAGGCTACTCTCCAGAGTAATCTCCAATCAACAACCTAAAAAACATATAGAGAAGGTTCGAGTGAGGGATGGTAGAACAGTTACTGGTCAGGGTCCGGTGGAGAAGGCCTTTTTTGATTATTTTCTTGATATGTATAAGGCTGATTCTAATATTACAGACGATAAGATAGATCTCTACCTAGATAGGATTAACTTTTCAACTATTACTGAGAACCAAAAGAAAGCATTAGAACTGGAGGTCTCAATTAAGGAACTTGAGGGAGCTATTAAATTATGTTCACCTAATTCTACTCCTGGTTCAGACGGGCTTCCATATGAATTTTATAGCAAATATGGGGACTGTATTTTTCCTAGATTACTGGAGGTCTTTACTGAATCAATGGAGGATGGGAGGTTGCCAGATTCAATGATGGAGGCTACAGTGATACTAATTCCAAAAAAAGGCAAGGACCCTCTAGATTTAGAATCTTACAGACCAATTTCACTGCTTAATGCAGATGTAAAGCTTTTGGCGAGGGTCCTTGCTACAAGGCTCTCTGGGGTCATCTCCTCCATAGTCCATCCGGATCAGAGCGGTTTCATTAAAAATAAGGGTACACATTATAATCTACACCGGCTCTTTTCTAATATCCAGGCCCCTGGGGGGACCGCCCGCTCCATCCTGTCATTAGATGCCTCTAAGGCCTTTGACAGGGTGGAGTGGCGTTTCCTCTGGAAGGTTCTTGCTAGGATGGGCTTTGGAGAGAGGTTTATACGTACTCTTAGGCTATTGTATGGATCTCCAAGGGCTAAATTGAGTCTTAATGGAATTTTGAGTAGCAGTATCGAGTTAAACAGAGGCACCCGTCAGGGTTGCCCACTATCTCCCTTATTATTTGATATATATATCGAACCCCTTGCGATGGCCATTAGGCAGGACGATCAGATCAAAGGATTTGGTACGCTAGGAACACAAGATCGTATCTCACTATATGCAGACGATGTTCTGTTTTTTATAGATCATACGGAAACCACTCTCCCTAGGATTATTCAAATGGTTAAATTATTTGGTGAGGTTTCTGGTCTTCTTATAAACTGGACCAAGACTAGTCTGCTTCCAATAGACCCCCTACCACAGAAAGAGATTCCTGTTACACAGTTGGATATTGTTGATACTTTTCAATATTTGGGTTTGACGATATCGCCTCGGGTCGAAAATTTTGTAGAACTTAATTTGATCCCCATAATAGTAAAGATCAGAGCTAAAATAGGAATTTGGCTGAAACTTCCCCTATCTAGAGCTGATCGAGTTTCACTAGTCAAAATGGTGATATTACCACAATTGCTCTATGTGCTCAGGAATACACCTATTTGGATACAAGACAAACATTTTAAACTTATAGAGAGACTAATTAATGATTTAATATGGGGAAGAAAGCGAGTTCGAATTAAGTTGGAGTATTTGTATAGATCAGTGGAGTGCGGGGGTTTAAATCTCCCCTACTTTAAGGGATACTTTATTGCAGCCCAGCTATTGAGGTGCTATGAATCAGAGCATAGCGCACTACTGGGGAAGTTGGTAAATAGTCATGCCCACAATAATATTTTTTCCTTGTTGGAATCTGGCCTATTGAAGAGCTATGAGCAAGGCTACAGAGAGACTATAAAACTACTCCTTAAGGTGTGGGCTACAACTAGGACATGGTTGAAAGTTAAGGGTTCACTTACATTTACGCCTCTTTGGCATAATTTGTATTTACAAAGGCTGGACGAAATTGCAGCTGACACATTTTGGCAGAAGAATAAAATTTTATATATCTCACAGGTAGTTAAAGATAGAGAAATTAAATCCTATATAGAAATGATACAAAATTTAAAAAATCTTTCATGGTTTAGGTATTTCCAATTGCGTTCTGTGTTATCCAGCTTGGATGATAAGCGGCTGTTGGATATAGATAATGTATCCTTTCTGAATGATTGGGTAGGAGGTACACATTCCAGAATAAAAATTTCAAATATATATAAGTTATTACTTAAAGCACGGTTTAGTGACATACACTCTCCAGGACAAAAAGCGTGGGAGGTGGACTGTCCGAATGTACAAATAGAAGGGTGGGATAATATTTTTGGGAATCTATCTTCACTATCCCAGAACTTTAACCATGTCCTGATACAATTTTATATCTGCCACAGATTATATATTACTCCATTGTGGATGAACAAATGTGGGTTAAGAGACACGTCCAACTGTCCCAAATGTGACACTGTAGGAGCAGACTTTCTCCATATGATATGGACCTGTCCAGAACTTATAAACTACTGGAACGGTATCAATAACTATATTATGTGTAAACTAAAAATTCGAATTCCTTTTGAACCACAAGTATTTATTCTCAATGATCTCTCCAAATTAAAAAATCATAAGTATCAAAAGATTCTTTTGAGTAGAGTATTGATGTTGGCTAGAGTTTTGATCAGCCGCACCTGGTTCGCCCGTTCTACTCCAAACAAAAACACATGGATAAATTTAATTGATAAGGTAATGAACTACGAAAAAATTTTATACAGACGGAGGGAAAATGAATATCAATGGACCAGGATATGGGGTGGTTGGAGGTCTGGTTAGCTGAGATCAAGTTGTTTTATATATAAGGGTCCTACTTTGATGCACCACAAACTGGGAGGGAGGGAGGGGAGGGTTTTCTAAATATTTTGAAAAGATGAGTGGAATATATGCACATATAATCACTTGGGTTACTAAGAATTGAGAGACTGTAATACATTTTTTATTGTAAATGTTTTGTAGTTTTCCCAATAAAAAGGAAAAAAAAAAAAAAAAAAAAAAATGCAAGCTACTGTGACACCAGATATGAGTGGTGGCACTGGTAGTAGTGTGAACAGTACACTGTGGACCTGACACACACACTTGCAGTCAACTGCGATTAGATTACAGTGACAAAATAGTTTTTTTTTTTATGCAAGCTACTGTGACACCAGATATGAGTGGTGGTACTGTACACTGGCAGTATTGGGCACAATACACGCTGTGGGTCTGACACACATGCTGGCAGGCAACTGCAATTAGATTACTGTGAAAAAAATGTGTGGTGGCACTGGGCAATGGCAGTAGTTGGCACAGTACACGCTGTGGGCCTGACACACACGCTTGCAGGCAACTGCAATTAGATTACAGCGAAAACATTTTCTTTTTTTAAAAGCAAGCTACTTTGACACCAGATATGAGTGGTGGCACTGGGCAATGATAGTAGTGGGCACAGAACACGCTGTGCGCCTGACACACACGCTGGCAGGCAACTGCAATTATATTACAGTGAATTTTTTTTTTTCTTTTTTTAAATGCAAGCTACTGTGACACCAAATATGAGTGGTGGCACTGTGCACTGGCAGTAGTGGGAACAGTACATGCTGTGGGCCTGACACACACGCTGGCAGGAAACTGCAATTAGATTACAGTGAAAAAATTGTTTTCTTTTTTTAAATGCAAGCTACTGTGACACCAGATATGAGTGGTTGCACTGGGAACTGGCAGTAGTGGGCACAGTACATGCTGTGGGCCTGACACACACGATCTCAGGCAAATCGTTAAGGCTGCGTGCAGCCTGTAATTGTGGGTGGAGCGACCTCCCCTATTTAAACCCCATGGTACAAGAAGGAGGGCGCCCGTTCTTTGCTTACCAGCTCCTGCGCCTGACGTCACTTCCGGTCGCGTCTTCAGTCGTCATCTCGGTTCGTGCAGCCAGCCGCATCACCACCCCTGAATATCACCGCTCTGCGGCCCGGGCGGACACGCCTGCCACCGGCACCTCGTGTTCCCCTGATTCACAGCCCGGCCAGAAGCTCCACGCAGGCCCCCGGCCTCGCGCCGGCTGCCGGAGCATGCATCGCCCAGTCGTCTCCCCCCTCCAGGTACCGGGTCTTCCGGCGCATGCACCGCAAGTTGGTGCAGCGCAGCTCGGCGAGAGAAGGGGGCAGGCGGGGACGGCGCCGCAGGTATGAATGATGGGGCTGTTGTTGTAGGCGCTGTCCTGCGAGACCTTGCAGACGCCTGCAAGCCAACTAAGGTTAGGAAGTTAAATGCAGCACAGTGGTTAAGTCATCTGTTGGCCAGTTCTGGGTGGTTGTAGCTGCCAGGGAAGGTTTAGCACCGTGGCAGTCATGCCGTCTTCCTGCCTATGTTACCCGATGCGGGGGTCCCGAGCGGCAGGACTAGCAGCACAGCCGCACTGTCTGCAGGAGGAGCCGCTTCTCTGTGAGGGCGAGTTGCCGGCTGGCTGCCTGGCTGTTGGCCTGCTGCCCTTAACCCCCGCACTGTAATTACTGTAAGAGCAGTGAGACTATGGAACTCTCTGCCTGAGGAGGTGGTGATGGTGAGTACAATAAAGGAATTCAAGAGGGGCCTGGATGTATTTCTGGAGCGTAATAATATTACAGGCTATAGCTACTAGAGAGAGATCGTTGATCCAGGGATTTATTCTGATTGCCTGATTGGAGTCGGGAAGGAATTTTTATTCCCCTAAAGTGAGGAAAATTGGCTTCTACCTCACAGTTTTTTTTTTGCCTTCCTCTGGATGAACTTGCAGGATGACAGGCCGAACTGGATGGACAAATGTCTTTTTTCGGCCTTATGTACTATGTTACTGCTGCAAAAAAAAGGGGGAAGTTTTAATGCCAGGTGCAGGCCCCGGTCACCCTGTGCTTCCTGTGCCAATCACGCTATTACGTTTGTCAATATTCACCCCCTGGGTGGCTGGGGACTGGTATTCCTTGAATTCAGGGGTCAGGTTCCCTGAACAGGTGTTACGGTTGCCCTTAAATCGCCCAGGGGTCCCGTCTTCCCTGAATCGCTCAGGTGTTACGTCATTCCTGATACCGCTCAGATGTTATGTCGTCCCTGTAACCACCTGGTGTCATATGTTTCCGAAATCGCTCAGGTGTAATGTCTTCCCAAAAAATCGCTCAGGTGTAATGTCTTCCCTGAATCGCTCAAGCGTAATGTCTTCCCTGAATCGCTCGGGTGTAATGTCTTCCCTGAATCGCTCGGGTGTAATGTCTTCCCTGAATCTCTCGGGTGTAATGTCTTCCCTGAATCGCTCAGGGGTAATGTCTTCCCTGAATCACTCAGGTCTAATGTCTCCCCTGAATCGCCCAGGTATTATGTCTCCCCGGATCGCTCATGTGTTATGTCTCCCCTGATTCACTCAGGTGTTATGTCTTCCCTGAAACACTCAGGTATTATGTCTTCCCGGATCCCTGAATCGCTCAGGTGTCATGTTTTTCTCAAATCGCAGGTGTCATGTTCCCGGAATCGCAGGTGTCATGTCTTCCCTGAATCATTCAGGTTTTGTCTTCCCTGATTGCTCAGGCGTCGTGTTTTTCTCCAAATTGCAGGTGTCATTTACCCAAGAATCGCATGTGTCATGTCTTCCCTGAATCGCTCAGGGTTATGTTTTCTCCAATTCACAGGAGTCATGTTCCCAAAATCGCATGTGTCATGTCTTCCCTAAGTGACTCAGGGGTCAGGTCCAGTGAATCTCTCTGGTGTTATGCCTCCCCTTAGTAACTTAGGGGAAATGTTCCCTGAATCGCTCAGGTCTTGTGTGTTCCCTGGATCGCTCGGGTCTTGTGTGTTCCCTGAATCGCTCGGGTCTTGTGTGTTCCCTGAATCGCTCGGGTCTTGTGTGTTCCTTGAATCGCTCAGGTGTCGTGTATTTCCCTGAATCGCTCAGGTGTTATGTATTTCCCCGATTCGCTCAGGTGTCATGTATTTCCCTGATTCGCTCAGGTGTCATGTATTTCCCTGATTAGCTCAGGTGTCATGTATTTCCCTGATTCGCTCAGGTGTCATGTATTTCCCTGATTCGGGTTTGTTTTCCTTCCTCTTCCAGGTCGGTTGTTCCCAGGTTGCATATTTTCCTGAACAGTCTGGTTATGTATTCCCCTGATTCACTCAGGTCAGGTTTGGCCTGATTCGCTCAGGCTTCTGTTTTTCCCTGGTCTCCCAGTAGGTAGGTAGTGGCCAGGTCCAACCAGGTTCAAGGTACTGCCCGACCCACCCAGGTGTCCGTCATCTTCATGAAGGTGTATGTAATTGCCTGCTTTGCTTAGGATTCCATGTTGCCTGAACCGCTCAGGATTCAGTGCATCGCCCAAATTACGCAGGTTCCATGCATCAGCCTGTAACACTCGGGAGTTTGTTTAGCAGCGTCCGGCTGGTTCCTGGTTACCCGATTCGTGTCTGGCGTGTCTGGATTTCTGTTTTCCGCAGGTTTGTTGCAGGCGGCACGACTTCGGGCTCTGATTCTGGCTGTCCAGGGTCACCCAGCAGTTGGCCATGGCGCCCAGGCTGCATCCTGTTTCTCCGTCGCCTCTTTCCAGTGCCACCAGATCGCACCTCTCTCCGGGTCTCGTACCAACGCTAGCTTATTGTTCATGTAAACAGGGCCTCAGGCCACCGGAATTTTGATCCATCCTCAATTGTGTCGCAGGGCTCCTCCATGCCCGGTCACTCCACGGTGCCGGGTTTCAGGTAAGTTCCAGCCGAGTGGTGGCGTGACGCTTCTCCGCAGCTCAGAGCCCTCCTTCATTCATCACGAGCCTCCATTCCTAGGTCTTCAGTATCGCCGGAGAGTTGGCAGCACTGTGAGTTGATTTGGTTAGGTTGCGATCCTTTCTATACCATGTTCATTCCTGTTTCCTTCTGATTCTCAGGTTCATGTATTTCCCGGATTAGCTAAAAAATTCACGTATTTACCCATTCACCCAGGTCTAATTCCCCGGAGTCGCGCGGGTTTTACGTGTTTCTTGGATCACTCGGGTTCATGCATTTCCCTGAATCGCTCAGGTTTTATGTTTCCAGAATAGCCCGGGTTCATGCTTTCTGGATCGCTCAGGTTTATGTATGTGCCCAAGTCACTCAGGTTTTACGTTTTCCCTGAATCACTCAGGTCAGGTATTTCCCTGAATCGCTCAGGTAAGGTATTTTCCTGAATCACTCAGGTTAGGTATTTCCCTGAATCGCTCAGGTTTTGTATTTTCCTGTCTCTTTCAGGTTGCCAGTATTTCCAGGTGGTATGTTTTTCCTGATTCACCCAGGTTACGTATTTCCCTGAATCACTCAGGTTTAGTATTTTCCTGTCTCTTTCAGGTTGGCGATATTTCTAGGTTGTGTGTTTTTTCTTGATTTACTCAGGTTACGTATTCCCTGAATCGCTCAGGTCTTTTTTCCAACAGGTTTGTTCGCATTTGCCTGATTTGCTCAGGTCTTTTTTCCCACAGGTGTTCGCATTTGCCTGAATCACTCAGCTCTTTTTTCCCCACAGGTTGTTCGCATTTGCCTGAATCGCTCAGGTCTTTTTCCACTAGTGGTACACATTTGCCTGAATCACTCAGGATCCAATATATTTGCCTGAAATGCTCGTTTTTTTTCCCAGCAGTATCCAGTGGTCCCTGTTTACCTGGTTCGGGTTCCGCATGTTTGAATCCCTGATTGCATTGGATCCGGGTTCATCATGGGGGTTTGGACATGGTCATCCATTATCTCGACAACTGTTGTTACATCAGGTATTGTATTCTGATCCCACTCAAGCGGCATTCTCCTGTTCATTGCTACGTCATGGTTTTGCTCAATCTCACCTGGGCAGTCTGCACCCTGATTCCTGATCATCAAGTGACCTCAGGGTGTCCCCTCGGGCTGGGCCAGTTGCTCCAGCTTTTTGCCAGGCTTGAGGCCCCCGTGGCGGCCGCCAAGCTGGCTGAGATCCAGGCCGCCGTTTCATCCGCGGCTTCTTCCAGGGTCCTGTCCAAGTGGGAGCTCAGACCCTGTTAGGGTTCCTCAACTGGGCATTTACGATCATGCCCAGGGCAGGTCTTTCACTTCCCGGCTCCTCAGTCTCCAAAAAAAAAAAAAACACCCATCCTCGGGGGGAGGTGGACGATGTCACGTTTTTCATGGCTTTTTAGCCCATTGCCACACGCACCGCCACCTGTCATTTAACACCATCAAGCTGTATTTGGCCGGCATTCAACACCATCGGATGCTTGGCGACCCCTCTGCCCAATCCATTTTTCGTATCAGGCCATCAAGCCACCCTCAGGTTTAGCGCGGCGGTCCAGGTGCGTAGGCAACCAGTGTCAGGCGAGCTTTTCCGCAGATTGTCCGTAGCCCTAGACGGTCTCCCTTTTGGGCACTCAGCAAGCATCATC
The DNA here is from genome assembly GCF_014858855.1 of Bufo gargarizans. NCBI lineage: Eukaryota > Metazoa > Chordata > Amphibia > Anura > Bufonidae > Bufo > Bufo gargarizans. The sequence continues at coordinate 207,973,873 of NC_058085.1, read as the reverse complement.
ACCAAAGCAGCCATGTATCTAGGGTTCTATGGGTTCTTAGACCCGGGGAGTTCACCTGCGGCACGGTCAACCGAGCGACCCTGCTCCGGCGACTTCTCGCCTGGCATTCGGTCCACTTCATACTGTGCATCCCAGCCACCAAGTCCAATCAGGCTGGTCCTCCCACCGAGGTAGAGTTCTTCCCTACGGCTAACTGTTGGTGTCCCGTCAAGGCGCTCCAAGAGCTTCTGGCCTCACTCTAGTCTCCCGCGTTAGACGACCCGTTGCTCCCAATTAACGGTAGGCCCCCCTTCTTTGGCCCAGTTTGTCTCCAATATCCGCACCCTGGTGGCAGGGTTGGGGTTCAACCCTAGCACGGTATCCGGGCGCTCCTCTCGCGTAGGGGCCGTTAGCGGTCGTCCTGCTACGCAAGGTACATTCCCAATCCGCGAGTTGAGATTGTCAGAGCCTTTCGTTCTTTGGGCTTTATGGGTTCCATGATGCTCCAATAAATACATTGCACCCTACTCCGGGCCGGTTCTCTTGCCCACTTATCTAGGCCTTACCTCGTCACTGGCACCGGGCACACTCCAGCCAGTTGGTTCAGGGCAGTACATAGGCATGCCTACTCTGTTCCTCGATTAGCTCCTACCACAAATAGTTAAGGCTGCGTGCAGCCTGTAATTGTGGGTGGAGTGACCTCCCCTATTTAAACCCCCCTGGTACAAGCAGGAGGGTGCCCGTTCTTTGCCCCTCCCTCCCATCCCCTTTTTCATTCACTCCCCCTGGGTGGCCCACTTTGGTTCAGGGCAGTACATAGGCATGCCTACTCTGTTCCTCGATTAGCTCCTACCACAACTGCAATTAGATTACAGTGAAAAAATTGCTTTCTATTTCTTAAATACAAGCTACTGTGACACCAGATATGAGTGGTGGCACTGGCAGTAGTGGGCACAGTACACGCTGTGGGCCAGACACACACACTTGCAGGCAACTGCAATTATATTACAGTGAATTTTTTTTTAATGCAAGCTACTGTGACACCAGATATGAGTGGTGGCACTAGCAGTAGTGGGCACAGTACACGCTGTGGGCCTAACACACACGCTGGCAGGCAACTGCAATTATATTACAGTGCAAAAATTGTTTTCTTTTTTAAATGCAAGCTACTGTGACACCAGATATGAGTGGTGGCACTGGGCACTGGCATAAGTGGGCACAGTACACGCTGTGGGCCTGACACACACGCTGGCAGGCAACTGCAAATAGATTATAGTGAAAAAATAGTTTTCTTCTTTTTTAAATGCAAGCTACTGTGACACCAGATATGAGTGGTAGCACTCGGCATTGGCAGTAGTGGGCACAGTACACGCTGTGGGTCTGACACACATGCTGGCAGGCAATTGCAATTCGATTACAGTGAAAACATTTTCTTTTGTTAAATGCAAGCTACTGTGACACCACATATGAGTGGTGGCACTGGGCACTGGCAGTAGTGGGCACAGTACACGCTGTGGGTCTGACACACACACTTGCAGGCAACTGCAATTATATTACAGTGACAAAATTGTTTTATTTTTTTAAATGCAAGCTACTGTGACACCAGATATGAGTGGTAGCACTGGGCTCTGGCAGTAGTGGGCACAGTACACGCTGTGGGCCTGACACACAGTGAAAAAAAAATATTTTGTTAAATGCAAGCTACTGTGACACCAGACATGAGTGGTGGCACTGGCAGTAGTGGGCACAGTACACGCTGTGGACCTGACACACACACTGGAAGGCAACTGCAATTAGATTACAGTGACAAAATTATTTTCTTTTCCAAAATGCAAGCTACTGTGACAGCAGATATGAGTGGTGGCACTGAGCACTGGCAGTGGTGGGCACAGTACACGATGTGGGCCTGATACACACGCTTGTAGTCAAATGCGATTAGATTACAGTGACAAAATAGTTTTCTTTTTTTAAATGCAAGCTACTGTGACACCAGATATGAGTGGTGGCACTGGGCACTGGCAGTAGTGGGCACAGTACACGCTGTGGGCTTGACACACATGCTTGCAGGCAACTGCAATTATATTATAGTGACAAAATTGATTTCTTTTTTTTTTAAATGCAAGCTACTGTGACACCAGATATGAGTGGTGGCACTGTGCACTGGCAGTAGTCGGCACAATACACGCTGTGGGCCTGACACACATGCTGGCAGGCAACTGCAATTAGATTACAGTGAAAACATTTTCTTTTGTTAAATGCAAGCTACTGTGACACCACATATGAGTGGTGGCACTGGGCACTGGCAGTAGTGGGCACAGTACACGCTGTGGGTCTGACACACACACTTGCAGGCAACTGCAATTATATTACAGTGACAAAATTGTTTTATTTTTTTAAATGCAAGCTACTGTGACACCAGATATGAGTGGTAGCACTGGGCTCTGGCAGTAGTGGGCACAGTACACGCTGTGGGCCTGACACACAGTGAAAAAAAAATATTTTGTTAAATGCAAGCTACTGTGACACCAGACATGAGTGGTGGCACTGGCAGTAGTGGACACAGTGCACGCTGTGAGCCTGACACACACGCTTGCAGTCAAATGCGATTAGATTACAGTGACAAATTATAATTTTTTTTAAATGCAAGCTACTGTGACACCAGACATGAGTGGTGGCACTGGGCACTGGCAGTAGTTGGCACAGTACACGCTGACGCTGTAGGCCTGATACACACGCTGTTTTTTTAAATATAATCTAATGTGACACCAGATATGAGTGGCACTGGTGGCACCGTGCACTCACAGCAGTTGACACAGTACACGCTGTAGGACTGACACACACCCTTGCAGGCAACTAACTGCAATTATATTACAGTCAAAATTGCAGGTCATTATATGGGAGGCCCACAAGGCATTTGTCAGAGGGTGTTTTATTTCACTGGGTTCCAGAGTTAAAAAAGAGTGACAAAAAGCAGTAGACACACTATTGGAGAAGATAGCAAATGTAGAAAAATTGCATAAAGCATCCCTAAAAATTGAGCACCAGAAAGCTTTGACAGAGCTTAAATTGCAACTTCGTGACCTTCTCAAACAAAGAGTAATGAGACAGATGCTGAATTTTCAGCACAAGGTGTACTCTCACGGCGATAAAGGAGGGAAGTTGATGTCCTCTCTGTTAAAGAAAGCTAAGAATATAACCTACATTTCAGCTATAAAGCAACAAACAGGTGCCTTAACGCAGGAGACACCAGAGATAGCCAGAGCTTTCAAAGAATTCTACTCAGACTTATACAATCTTCACCAGGAAGATACACTTGAAGGAAAATCACAAAAAGAACAACATATTAGGAAATTCTTGAGCTCTCTTCATCTCCCAACTATAAAGCACGAGGATGCTACATATCTTATCAGACCTATAACAACAGAGGAAGTAACAGACATCCTAAAAAGCTTCCCACCAGGCAAGAGCCCAGGACCAGATGGTCTGCCCTTGCTGTATTATAAAAAAATGTCAGGACATTCTAGTCCCTAGATTCACCGATGTTTGCAACGCCTTGATGCAAGGTGACCTCCTACCTAGACAAACGCTGGAATCTCATGTTACTTTAATCCCTAAAGAAGGGAAGGATCCCCAAAACTGTGGAAGCTATCGTCCAATTTCCCTCCTGAACCTGGACCTGAAGCTTTGGGCCAAAATCTTGGCATGCAGAATGAGTACGTTTTTGCCAAATCTTATTGGACCTGAACAATCGGGATTTGTCCGGGGTCGGGAGGGGAAGGATAATACTCACAGGATTTTTCACGCCATACACATAGCTCATAAAAAAGGTTTTCCCCTAGCTTTACTAAGCATTGACGCCGAAAAGGCGTTCGACAGAGTCAATTGGATGTTCATGAGAATGACTCTGCAACAGTTTGCCTTCCCTGATATGTTTATACAAGCAATCCTAACTCTCTACCAAAACCCCTATGCGAGGCTGAAGGTCAATGGCACGTTGTCACCGACTTTCAACATTACAAATGGGACTAGGCAGGGATGTCCCCTGTCTCCCTCACTGTTTATATTGGTGGTAGAAACACTTCTGCAGCTAGTCAGACAATCAACGGATATCGCAGGAGTTGGCTACGGTCAAAGAGAATTGAAACGCACTGCCTTTGCAGATGACTTATTATTCTTAGTAAAAGACCCTGAAAAAGGGTTGGGCCCCTTGATGGACAGAATAGACATCTACAGCTCACTATCAGATTTTAAAGTCAATCATACCAAATCTGAAATCCTAAATATATCCCTACCTAAGGCCAAAGTAACTGCTCTAAGCAGTCAGCTTCCATTCCAGTGGGCTAAGGGATCGATTAAATATTTAGGGATCCAAATCCCCAAAGAAACCAATGATCTATATTTGCATAATTATACCCCCCTTTTGAAAGAAATATAAAGTCTGCTCCAGAGATATAGTCTGCTTTATCTTTCCTGGATGGGACGGAAAAAAACATTTTAAAAGCCTATGTAATGCCCAAAATCCTATATATTATGCAATTAGTTCCAATATGGCTTCCTAAATCCTTCCTCTTGAGTGTTAGAAGTATGTTCTCTAAATTCCTATGGAACGGTAAGAAGCCCCGTATTTCCCATAGAATCCTGACCAGAAGTAAGGAACAAGGTGGTTTGGGAATGCCTGACGTCTCTAGTTATTATAAAGCTCCCAGACAAACATATACATAGGGACATGACTGTAGATCCCATGCTCAGAGAGCTAGGAGAGGTCTGGATAGAAATGAGCAAAATTCTAGCACCCAACCCATCTCCCCTGATGCCGGTAAGCTTGATCCCGGATCTCATAAATAAAAGCAACAGAGAGAAACCGCAGCTGTGGTCTCACCTTGCATCAACTAGGCTTAGGGATGTCACACCCGAGGTGGAATCTTCTATCCTGGGAACGCTTCCAAGTGCGATCGTGGACTCACCTGGATTTTTTCTTATGAAGTCCCATATCAGAGATGTGTGTGGAGAATTGAAAGAGCAGTACTCTCATCATAGGTCTCTGACTGACTTTGAGAAATTGATTTCCTCACCAATCATGGCCACAAGGAAGGTTGCAAAGCTCTATCCTTTGGTGGGAGGCTTGGGTGAACCACTGAAACCCCTATATCTTAGGGAGTGGGAAAAAGAATTGAACAAAGTTCTAAACGATGCAGAGGTTAAAAAAGTACTAACTAACTCACATGGATTCTCTGCTTGTACTCGTCTGCAGGAGAACCATTTCAAAATGCTAACAAGATGGTACAGAACCCCTGACTTCCTCTTCAGGAGGGGTGGGATTGTCCCCGGATAAAGGCTTATTGGGGAGAAATAGAAGCAATAATCCAGAAACTCACAACCCTAGATTTCAAACTTAAACTAGAGATGATAGTCCTGTCCCTTCCCTCACCTGATTATGCCCCTTCCAAAAGGAATCTAGTATCACATCTGCTAGCAGCAGCCAAAATGATAATACCCTTACATTGGCTAGACACAAACCCCCCTCCATACTTGAATGGAAGGCTAAGGTTCAACAGATTTGTAGATTTGAAGAGATGACTGGCTGGATAAACAGGACTCATGATAGGCTCCTGAAGCTGTGGAGTCCTTGGAGATCCCTGACGGAGGTGCCTCCTGGTTAGTAGAAAACTGGGAATAGTGTGAAAACAACATCTATCAAGGTGCCCCCCCCCTTCCCTACCGCCCCTCTTTTCTCTCTTTCTTTAATTACCATTCATTTTTGTCTCTTCTGTTATTGTCTAAATCATTTTTTTTTTCCTCTGGTCTTTTTGTTAGTGCTCCTCTCCACAATCTTAACAAAAGGTTTAAGGGAGAATACTCAGACTAAGGCCCCATGCACACGGCCGTGTTTCACGGCCGTGTGCGGGCCGTGGAACCGCGGCCTGGATCCCTCCTGAGAGCAGGAGCGCACGGCGTCACTGGTTGCTGTGACGCCGTGCGCTCCCTGCTGCCGCCGCAATACAGTAATACACTGGTATGATCTATACCAGTGTATTACTGTACTGTGCCGGCAGCAGGGAGTGCACGGCGTCATAGCAACCAGTGACGCCGTGCGCTCCTGCTCTCAGGAGGGATCCAGGCCGCGGTTCCACGGCCCGCACATGGCCGTGAAACACGGCCGTGTGCATGGGGACTAACTCAAGCAGAATATCGTGTACTACCTCCCCTCTTAAAGAGGAATGTTTGATAATTGTTAGAAAAAGAATCCATTTCTGTTTATGAGCAGACAACTAAGTTGTACATTACGTGGTATGTGGTGTGGATTCTGGATGGCCATCTCTGTACATGTAATGTTACTTTGTCTTCTTATTAAAAATTGGAAAATACAGAATATTTAAAAAATAAAGCATAGCAAATTATAATATAATTTACATGATTATACAATAATTTTTATAAAAAAGTGAAAAATACATGATCCAAATTCATGATATATATATATATATATATATATATATATATATCAATAATCGATCATTATACAAAATTCATATCATTGTTCCATTTGTGATATTATATAAAATCCATAAGTCAGTTAATTCTAATCTGTAAACATGATTAACGATAATTACATACAGGTGCCCATGATTGTGTAAATATAAAAAAAATCTATGGAGATCTCACATACTGGGGGAGAGAGCAGGATTCACTCGACGTCTGGAACTTGATAAGCCGCATGCGTGGGACATCACTCGTACCGCGAGATTATCTATGAAAGGCAGAGATCGAAGGCCCGCAACACAGATGGCCGCAAGGCAGCAGAAGCATACTGCGCCCGCTCATTCACGAACATGTGTGGACACAATCAGCAGACATAACAATCATGTGACCAGTCACATGATACACACATAAACAACACGTCGCGGGCTTAAAGCGATCTATGATCACAAACTGCAATATCATAAAGAAAAAGAGGGGGTCCAGCAGTTTTCTATCAAAACGGTGGAAAAACCACTCATATTTTACTGCCTCATCCTCATATTATTAGAAATTAATTATTAATGCCCTGCATAGCCGTGTGCCACATACATTCAAATTAGTGTCTCCTGTGCCAGAGGACTCAGATCGGATAGCAATCGGAGGTCACCGGTAATTAAGGCAAATGTAGACAGAGACATAACCACAGGCTGACTCTGTATCACAGTTGCCCCATTAAGAGAACACATAATAACACCCATATCACACATGTGTCGTGTCGCTGCCCCCTGTCCAACCTCATGTCTACCAGGAAGAGCCATGTCCCAGACCGCAACCGATGCCCAGCCCCCCCACAAGTCCCAGGCCCCAGACATCTGCCCATAAACCACACATTATTATAAAAAGATCAAAAATAACAATTATTTGATGCCAGTAGGTCCTGCCATCCTCCAGTATTCCTAGAGATGATCCAATATTAAGATGTATCTACACGTTCATCTACAAAAATATAGAGAGGCAATATTACTAATAATTTTAGTTAAACAAATGCACTTAAAAACAGCCTTACACTTGGGATAAGGAGAATTTATCAGAACCCCACATTTAATTCACAAAGCAGGGTAACACAGGGTCACCTACAATGACAACAGACATACAAAAAGGGGGAGAAAACATGAAACAAGACCGAGAGAGTCAAACTACCCTAAAATCTACATTGAGCCCCCTTGGTTTAAGAGTCTTAAGCTAAAAAAAATCCAGTAGAGCTCTCTTCTTTTAAGACGTTTCGTCCTGTCCCCACCCCGTCTGGGTAAGGGCACTTATTCAAGTATCCTAAATTTTTAATCACGCTCTAAATGGCCTACCTCAGTAAAATTCTTAGGTACAGGTAAATCCAGCCTCTTTTTTCTAATGGTTTTTGACTTCTGATGATATCAAGGCCGTTAATGATCTGTCTGCGGACCACAGCCTCACCATCAAGTCTGCGGACAAAGGTGGTGGGGTTGTGGTAATGGATACGGATCATTACGTGCAGGAAATTTTATCTCAACTGGCCGATGATAATGTATATCAATGGGTCCCAAATGACCCTAATTTTAATCTGCTGAGGGAACTTAGAGATATGTTTATACAGGCCAAATCTGGTGGCATCATTGATGAGAAATTATGTAGTTATTTGTTATGTGAAAAACCAATAACTCCTATATTATATACTCTTCCAAAAATACACAAGAATCTGCGGGAGCCCCCTGGTCGGCCCATTGTATCTGGCAGGGGGTCTCTATTTTGCAACCCGGCTATTTTTCTGGATAGGATCTTGCGGCCTTTTGCGGTATCTGCTAGATCCTATATCAGAGATACAAATGATTTTTTGATTAAGATCAAGGATTTGAGGGTCCCAGATGGTGCCATTCTTGCTTCTTTTGACGTGTGCAGCTTGTACACGTCAATCGAGCATGAATTAGGTCTCCATGCTGTGGAACTATGTCTGCTTCGGACAAACTATACAGAGGAATGCAGAATGTTTTTACTTGGTCTATTAAGGTTTATTTTATGCAGGAACTATTTCCTATTTCGGGATGATTACTATGTACAGTTAAGAGGGACCGCGATGGGGTCCAATGTGGCGCCCACCTATGCAAACATATATGACGTTTATGGAAGACTCTTACATCTATGGGTGCCGCCACTTCAGCCGTGTGCTGGGGTGGTGGCGCTACATAGATTATATATTTTTTATATGGGTGGGCGCCGCAGAAGACCTCATGGCTTTCCACTCATTTTTGAATGGGATTGACCCTAGTGTCAAATTTACGGTAATGTATTCTCATGACAAATTACAATTTCTTGACACAGAGGTGGTGATTCAGGGTGATACTCTGGCCACTGACCTCTACGTGACGTCTACAGACAAAAATACTCTTGTCAGATATGAGAGCCACCACCAGTGTTCCCTCTAAGCCTTGGCCGCTGCTGAGCGCGGTCGACTTAGAGATGGGCAATGCTTAGTCAAAGGTGGGCGATAGGACAGGCAAACAAGAAGGGGCAGTATTATAGTAGTTATATTACTGCACATAGGAGCAGAATTATAGGAGTTATATCCTTGTACATAGGAGCAGTATTATAGTAGTTATATTCTTGTACATAGGAGGCAGTATTATAGTAGTTATATTCTTGTACATAGGAGGCAGTATTATACGTAGTAGTTATATTCTTGTACATAGATGCAGTATTATAGTAGTTATATTCTTGTACATAGGAGGCGGTATTATAGTAGTTATATTCTTGAACATAGGAGGCAGTATTATAGTAGGTATATTCTAGTACATAGGAGGAAGTAGTATAGTAGTTATATTCTTGTACATAGGAGGCAGTAATATAGTAGTTATATTCTTCTACATAGGAGACAGTATTATAGTAGTTATATTCTTGTACATAGGAGGCGGTATTATAATAGTTATATACTTGTACAAGGATGTAGTATTATAGTAGGTATATTGTAGTACATAGGAGGAAGTAGTATAGTAGTTATATTCTTGTACAATGGAGCAGTATTATAGTAGTTATATTCTTGTACATAGGAGGCGGTATTATATTAGTTATATACTTGTACATAGATGAAGTATTATAGTAGTTATATTCTTGTACATAGGAGGCGGTATTATAGTAGTTATATTCTTGTACATAGGAGGCGGTATTATAGTAGTTATATTCTTGTACATAGGAGGCAGTATTATAGTAGTTATATTCTTGTACATAGAGGCAGTATTATATAAGTAACAATTATTATTTTGCACTTGGTTATATGATGGTGAACATAAAATATGCCTTTGTCCTTCATTGAGTGAATAGTTTCTTTAACACTATAAAGACAACATTGTGGTCTCATTTGAACTTTTACTTTTCTTTGCTGCAGCTTCTTCTGTATTGCAGAAGAAGGTGCTGCACAGCCAGGCTGCAACCTATGTGGTATGTGCTGTGGAGATTGCCTACTGTACCCTACATAGTGGTAAGGTCGTGCTTTCTCCCTCCAGCTACATACCATGCTGAGGGCAGAGTGAGGCACTGGGATATGAAGGGAATGGTAATGTTGTGTGGGAGACATGCAGTGAAAGCCTGAAGCCCTCCTCACTTTGCAAACATAAAATGATACATTTCTCATTCAAAGGGCTGTGCAGTGTCCTGTTCAACTAAATGTAACATGAAGCTCTGTAATTACCCTGCACTCTGCTCCCGCCTGATCTATGGGAACACTCAGGGAGATTTTAATGTCTTCACTTTGCAGGCGGCGTCTTACCCTGTCCCTGACACAGCAGGGTAAAACCACTTTAGCCTTCCTCAGGTTAAAAGACAGCTCCACCTCCACATTACCTTGCCCTGCTGCTCAGTCCTCCTCTCCTCTTCCGGTCAGAAAAAGAAGGAGGAGCTGCAGCAGTAGCGCAGAAATATGTGGAGGCGGCGCCGCACACTGAACGTATTGCTGAAGAAGTCATCATCATGATGACTGCAGGTGGCGCTGAGCGGACATTATAAAGTGGTGAGCGGGGGCACAATAATTGATGCGCGGCCGCACACCCGCGCACCTTGGAGGGAACACTGGCCACCACCCGAGGCCGATGATTGAATCTCTTCCCCTGAGCCAGATGTTGCGTGTGGCTAGAATAGTTGGTGAGGGCCCAGTGAGGGATCAGCGGTTATCAGAAATGGCCAGTAAATTTAGGGCCAGGGGTTACCCTAATAAACTTGTTACAGAGAGCATTCAGAAAACTAGAGTTAGGTTGAGAGATGGAGACCAGATGAGACCGAGGGAGCCTACACAAAGGATCCCGTTGGTGACTGATTATTGTATTAGTAGCCCTCAAGTCTCCTCTATTGTCAGGAAACACAGGCCAATTTTAGCTAGTGGTTTCGACAATATAGAAGAATTTAAAGTTCCTCCTCTATGCTCTTTTTGGAGAAGCCGAAATTTGAGAGACAAATTTGTTAGATCTGACGTTGGATCTGCAAGGATTGATTGTGGCACGTATTTTGGCTCTACTCGTAAGGGCTGTTATCCATGCCACAATTGTGTCAATTGCCCCTATATGCCGAGGGGTGATTCATTTGTAAATCCAAGCTCTGGGAAGACAGTTTGAATCAAGCAGTATTTGACATGTGATTCAACATATGCAATTTATTTATTATCGTGTCCCTGTGGTATGTTGAGGAAACAACCTGGGATGTCAAAACCAGATTAAATCAGCACAGGTATACCATTAGAAAAAAGAGGCTGGATTTACCTGTACCTAAGAATTTTATTGAGGTAGGCCATTTAGAGCGTGATTTAAAATTTTGGTTACTTGAACAAGTGCCCTTACCCAGACGGGGTGGGGACAGGACGATACGTCTTAAAAGAAGAGAGCTCTACTGGATTTTTGAGCTTAAGACTCTTAAACCAAGGGGGCTCAATGTAGATTTCAGGGTAGTTTGACTCTCTCGGTCTTGTTTCATGTTTTCTCCCCCTTTTTCTGATAAATTCTCCTTATCCCAAGTGTAAGGCTGTTTTTAAGTGCATTTGTTTAACTAAATGATTAGTAATATTGCCTCTCTATATTTTTGTAGATGAACGTGAAGTTACATCTTAATATTAGATCATCTCTAGGAATACTGGAGGATGGCAGGACCTACCGGCATCAAATAATTGTTATTTTTGATCTTTTTATAATAATGTGTGGTTTATGGGCAGATGTCTGGGGCCTGGGACTTTTGGGGGGGCTGGGCATCGGTTGCGGTCTGGGACATGGCTCTTCCTGGTAGACATGAGGTTGGACAGGGGGCAGCAACACGACACGTGTGATATGGTTGTTATTATGTGTTCTCTTAATGGGGCAACTGTGATACAGAGTCAGCCTGTGGTTATGGGATACACAAAATTAGGCCCTAGTAAGACCCTCGGGATTTAACCCTCAAATACACCACTGGTCAAAAGACCAAAGAAAGTCCCTATAGGGGTCTACTAATTTGGAAAATAAAAGCCAAATACTTTATTTAGTTCATTTAAAAAGGGGAGTTGATACCCCACAAAAACCACACATTTTAAAACTATCAGGTGGCAATGCAAATTTGTGTAAGGATTTGCTTCTCTCTCATTTAATTTGAGAAAATATATGTGCAGGTGGGTGGTTGGTGACAGTTAACCACAATTGGATATGCCCTAATTGCTTGGTGTCCTGGGACCTGGGCCCAAGTTCCGGACACCAATACGTTGGTTGTCTCTACACTAGTACCACAATAACACCACACTAGTTCAACACACACAGAACTAAAGCCCTACTAATACGTGGGGTTTACACATTTGCTGCCAACTGAGGTAAAAACGAGCGCCTAACACTAGTCCCCACCCGACATGTTTCGCCGCGATGCGGCTTCGTCAGGGGTTCGGGGTATTAGCGTCGGCGCGCTGAACAAACAAGGGTTATATGCCTTAGGTAACGCCCCGGTTTGTATATTGCAGGGGACCCATTGGTCATAGCCGCAAGGGGGGGCGTGTCTCCGAAATCACGTGTGCAGGCGCCTAGCGATGAGGTCACCACAGGCTGCATGCGCCCAGCCATAGCACTGTTTGAACAGCTGTTAAGCTATTGGTTACGGCCATCGGGGGCGTCGCTCGTGCATGACGTGCACCGGCGCCCAGCGATGACCTCATCACCAGGCGTCCACTCACCCCGGGCCAGTCGTTGACGCCGTCTGATGACAGCGTGACCATCGTCATCACCTCACCACCTCCCCATGAGGGAAGTGGGAGTGGTTATCTCAAAAGATACAATGCCAGAACATACACTGGATACATGTTAGATGAAATGACTGGATACAGGCAAATAGACATTATTTACTTAGATAGGGAGAAAAGAGCAAGGTGAAAAGATACACATTATATTAACCATTATATTAGGCTAACACCAGCGATTTATAGACTATATATGATTCGCTGGTCAGAATTATGTGACTCCATTTGTCATATAGTATCTATCACCCTGCTCCATTTTACCACAGCATATATAGCCTTGTCAGCTCTAAAAAGAGGTTTTATAGGAATAATCTTGTCCCTTTATGGAATTTTATAGATTTATTTTATTATCCTCTCATAGATGACGAAATTTCTTTTTTGAAGAATGTTATAATTATTGTTTTTATTTACAAAAAGGCAGAAAAGGAGAAGCCTTCATTGAGGCCAGATGGGGTTTGACTTGACAGTCTGTATATCCATTTGGCCTCTTCTCTTAGCAGTCTGATGTCCAGATTTCCAGATCTAGGGCCCAATTTGACTTGGGAGAGCCCCCAGAATTTCAGTACATCTATCCGGCCATTGTGAATATATGACACATGTCTATATAGGGAAGTATCTTTTTTCGTGTTGATTGCACTAATGTGTCCCGAAATCCGTCTCCTCAGTTCCTGAACCGTCTTGCCAACATACAACTTTGGACATGTACAGGAAGCTATATACACTAAACCACTGCTCTTGCAGTTAAACCAGTCACGAATTGCATACTCCCTCCCATCAACTGGGTTCACGAATCTTTTAATCTTTGGTAGGAAGCTACAGAAGGAGCAACCACCACATGGATATGAACCGGTCACCTTCGATCTTAGCCAATTGCTGTTTTCCTGTCCTATTTTGGGAAGGAAACTATGTACCAATTGGTCCCTTAAACTTGGACCACGTCTAAAGGTGACACTGGGATGAGGTGGGAGCACCTGACGTAGATCTGGATCATTAAGGAGAATTTTCCAATATTTCCTTAGGATGTTTGTCATCAGTCGATGATGCCCATCAAAAGTACCTATACACCGGATGGTCTTGCTGTCCTGGGAGGTCACAGGGGGGGCAGTCCTACATGGGATAAGGGAATCTCTTGCAAGGGTCTTTGCTCGATTAAAAGCCCTTTTAAGAACCTTTCGAGGGTATCCCCTATCGCGGAATCTATTATATAGATCATCCGCTTGGATCTTAAACAATTCCTCTGTTGAACAATTTCTCCTGGCACGTAAATATTGTCCAAATGGTATTCCATTTTTTAATGCAGTTGGATGCCAGCTTGAGAAATGCAGGAAACTATTTGTTGAAGTAGGTTTACGATAGATATTGGTCTGAATCTGTCCAGACTCATCTTTTTGTATCGTCAGGTCTAAAAAATTTATTTGGGTCGGATTAATTTCAAACGTAAAATGCATACCGATATCATTTGCATTAAGTAGCTCAACAAAGTCAAGGAACTGTCCCCTCTCCCCCTCCCAGAACAGCAAGACATCATCAATGAAACGGCCCCAATAGCTAATGTACTTAGTGTACGGTAGCTATGTAATGTCATGTCATGATTTCAGAAAAAACAATATTGTGCTCCCACCACCCCAAGAAAAGGTTCGCGAACGTCGGGGCACAAGGCGTGCCCATCGCGGTCCCGTGAATTTGGTGAAAGAAAGTTCCATTACATAAAAAATAATTGTGTGTGAGAACAAACATTAATAATCGTATTACAAAATCATTATGTCTGTGAAATGACGTACTTTTCGTGTACAGAAAAGATTTGACCGCCTCAATACCTAATTTGTGCTCAATATTAGTGTATAGGGCCTCGACGTCGAGGCTTGCTAAAAACGTGGATTTTGATAATGTAACATTAGCTATTTTGGATAATACATCATTTGTGTCCTTGATATAGGAAGGTAATTCTGTCACAAAGGGCCTCAAAATGGTGTCAACGTACTCACTAGCAGGTTGGGTTAATGCATCATTCCCCGAGACAATGGGTCTCCCTGGAATTGGGACCCTATTTTTGTGCACTTTAGGAAGTGCATAAAACGTGGCGATGGTTGGATGTTTATTATATAGGAAAATAAATTCCTCCTTAGAAATTAATTGATTGTCTCGTGCCTCCTTGAGGATAACATGCAGTTTAGTGAGGTAGGTACTTGTTGGGTTGGTGTCTAAAGTTTCCTAGATTTTTTTTGTCACTTAGTAATTTTTCAACCATCAGGTCATATTCATTCCTATCTTGCACCACTATATTTCCCCCCTTGTCACTTGACTTAATTACAATTTTGTCATCTTTTTTTAGGGATTCCAAAGCAGAAACCTCCTCACTGTTCAGATTGCTTTCCCCACCAAATTTGTGCAGTTTGATAGTCCTGATTTCATCAGTGACTAAATCCACAAATGTTTCAATATTTTTATATTGGGAAAAAGGTGGTGTCCACCTTGAACGAGGTTTCAAGTTTGTCAAGGGGGGTTCTACAGTGGTACACATACCCTCACTTTCTGCATGCAAGCTCTCTAACGTCAGTAGGGCCTTCTGTTCCTGTTGAATTAATTTATGTGAATCCTGTGTCAGGCTTAAATGTTGTTTATGAAGTGCAAGTTTGCGTGCGAAAAGGTTAATGTCCTTTACCCAGGTGAATTTATCACATTGAGGTACTGGTGTGAAAGTCAGGCCCCTGCTCAGGACCTCAATTTGTAATTGAGATAAGGTCTTGCAAGATAAATTAATGACCTGTGTAGTTTTTGGTCTGGCACCAGATATCATATTTGTGGATGTATCGGGGGGACATGAAGGGTTACCACTATATTGTATTTCAGTCGTAGTTAAATCACTGAGTGTGACCCTCCTTTCTGTCATTTCATCGAGAAACCCCATTTCTCCCTGTCTTTTGCTTGTGTCCCTGCCTGACCTAAAAAAAGGGGGGCAATGGTAGATGAACTCGTAGGGAATTGGTTTCCAGATAATAATGTGGGAGGTCCACTCATTCTGGATTCCACACTCAGTGATTGCTCTATACCCGTCATCATGGTTGTTGTCCCACTTGTCGCTGTATTTACAATGGGGGTCTTCTTCACCCCAGTTAGAGACATATGACCATCCACTAAAGCTGATGAAAATAAGGATGGCCCAGAATCGCCAGGGGGGCGACCACTTGGCATTTGTATTTGACATTCACTCTGAGATGTTGCTTTTTTTTGAATTTCGCTTTCTGTTGTATCTAATTTTTCTTTTTGTTCCCGTATTGGGACCCGTCTGGCTTGCTGTCTCTGTTCCTGATGTTTCTGACTCTGAATAATCAGTATATCTAGTTTTTCTAGCTGGGAGATTCCTTTGCTTTTTCCAGGAGTACACACGGTCTGACTCAAAGTCTATTTTATCTCGTATATATTTACGGTGTTTTCTCTCTTTAATCTCAGTTTTGAAGTTTTCTAAATTATTTAGTAATTTTATTTCTTGATTTTTGAAATCAGTTTGTTGACTAAAACTGAGTATTTCCTTTACTTCCTGAGTAAGTTGATCAGACACACGCTCCAGATATCGTTTTTCGTATTCAACCATATATTGCATCAACCTAAGAGAGTTTTCAGTCATAACCCGGTCCCAACCCCTGACAAATTCTGGGTCGTCAGTATGATTATTTGGTCTAAGGGGGTTCCTGAGGCCCCTATATACTAGTCCTTGAGTTATATAAGTTTCCAGACTCACTATCTCCCACCATGAGCGAAAGTACTGTTTATAGGTTACACTGAGGTTCCTGAATCCACTATTGATGTCGATAGTGTTCAGTGGAATAGATTGCTTGGAAAACACTTGACCTGCCTCAATCAAAAGCGCCTCCTTATCAAGCCCTTGCATAAGAAATCCTGCCATTTATAGGATAAATAGTGGATACAATTTCCTTTGAATAGGCCACAAAACAAAGGGTAATTTACACCCAATCAATAGGATACACGAAATTAGGCCCTAGTAAGACCCTCAGGATTTAACCCTCAAATAACAAGGCTATATATGCTGTGGTAAAATGGAGCAGGGTGATAGATACTATATGACAAATGGAGTCACATAATTCTGACCAGCGAATCATATATAGTCTATAAATCGCTGGTGTTAGCCTAATATAATGGTTAATATAATGTGTATCTTTTCACCTTGCTCTTTTCTCCCTATCTAAGTAAATAATGTCTATTTGCCTGTATCCAGTCATTTCATCTAACATGTATCCAGTGTATGTTCTGGCATTGTATCTTTTGAGATAACCACTCCCACTTCCCTCATGGGGAGGTGGTGAGGTGATGACGATGGTCACGCTGTCATCAGACGGCGTCAACGACTGGCCCGGGGTGAGTGGACGCCTGGTGATGAGGTCATCGCTGGGCGCCGGTGCACGTCATGCACGAGCGACGCCCCCGACGGCCGTAACCAATAGCTTAACAGCTGTTCAAACAGTGCTATGGCCGGGCGCATGCAGCCTGTGGTGACCTCATCGCTAGGCGCCTGCACACGTGATTTCGGAGACACGCCCCCCCTTGCGGCTATGACCAATGGGTCCCCTGCAATATACAAACCGGGGCGTTACCTAAGGCATATAACCCTTGTTTGTTCAGCGCGCCGACGCTAATACCCCTAACCCCTGACGAAGCCGCATCGCGGCGAAACATGTCGGGTGGGGGACTAGTGTTAGGCGCTCGTTTTTACCTCAGTTGGCAGCAAATGTGTAAACCCCACGTATTAGTAGGGCTTTAGTTCTGTGTGTGTTGAACTAGTGTGGTGTTATTGTGGTACTAGTGTAGAGACAACCAACGTATTGGTGTCCAATACCAAGCAATTAGGGCATATCCAATTGTGGTTAACTGTCACCAACCACCCACCTGCACATATATTTTCTCAAATTAAATGAGAGAGAAGCAAATCCTTACACAAATTTGCATTGCCACCTGATAGTTTTAAAATGTGTGGTTTTTGTGGGGTATCAACTCCCCTTTTTAAATGAACTAAATAAAGTATTTGGCTTTTATTTTCCAAATTAGTAGACCCCTATAGGGACTTTCTTTGGTCTTTTGACCAGTGGTGTATTTGAGCCTGTGGTTATGTCTCTGTCTACATTTGCCTTAATTACCGGTGACCTCCGATTGCTATCCGATCTGAATCCTCTGGCACAAGAGACACAAATTTGAATGTATGTGACGCACGGCTATGCAGGGCATTAATAATTAATTTCTAATAATATGGGGATGAGGCAGTAAAATATGAGTGGTTTTTCCACCGTTTTGATAGAAAACAGCTGGACCCCCTCTTTTTCTTTATGATATTGCAGTTTGTGATCATAGATCGCTATAAGCCCGCGACGTGTTGTTTATGTGTGTATTATGTGACTGGTCACATGATTGTTATGACTGCCGATTGTGTCCACCCATGTTCGGGAATGAGCATGCGCAGTACGCTTCTGCTGCCTTGCGGCCATCTGGGTTGCGGACCTTCGATCTCTGCCTTTCAAAGATAATCTCGCGGTATCAAGTTCCAGACGCCGAGTGAATCCTGCTCTCTCCCCCAGTATGTGAGATCTCCATAGATTTTTTTCAATATTTACACAATCATGGGCACGTGTATGTAATTATCGTTAATCATGTTTACAGATTAGAATTAACTGACTTATGGATTTTATATAATATCACAAATGGAACACTGATATAAATTTTATATAATGATCGATCATATATATATATATATATATATATATATACCGTATATGCCGGCGTATAAGATGACTGAGCGTATAAGACAACCCCCAACTTTTCCATTTAAAATATAGGGTTTGGGCTATACTCGCCGTATAAGACTACCCCTCTTCCAACGCACACTAAATAAAAAATTTAAAACACCCGATTTGATTTCAATATGGTAATTTTAATTGAAATGCACAGCCCTCCCTGTCTCAAAAATGATCTTCTCCAGTCTAGGGAATTGACCATGGCAGCCAGGGCTTCAGTAGCATCCTGGCTGCCAGGGTAACGGATCGGAGCCCAGCAATTACACTGGGTTAAATGAGTTACCCAGAATCTCATTGTTGTAATAAAAAGCATACTGTACTTTTGTTAACCCCACCTGTGGTTTACTGTATTTATTGCAAAAAAGCGATTTTATAGATATGCAAATTTACAGTACCTTTGTGCCGAAGGGGCGTTTCCTCCGCCGTTTTGTGCCCAGCCGCACCCCGAATCCTGGATCCCAGCGCTGCCACTCTTTTAATTTATTCACTGCACTTCGCTTTTTTTATCTTCTAAAGCCGCTCGTAATCTAGCGCATGCACAGTTAGTTGGCGCTGTCTCCTCTATTCCCTCCGACCTCACAGCACGAATGAGCGAGTGCTCCAACTAACTGCGCATGCGCGAGATTACGAGCGGCTTCAGAAGAGAAAAAACGGAAGTGCAGTGAATAAATTAAGAGAGGTGCGGTGCTGGGATCCAGTATTCGGGGCGCGGCTGGGCACAAAACGGCAACAGCCCCTTGGGCACAAAGGTAATTTGTATATCTATAAAATCTTTTTTTTTTTTGCAATAAATAAACCACAGGCCCCTCCTCCGCGCCTCTCTCATCATTGGTGGCAGCGGGCAGCACAGGGGGGAGGGAGGGACTGCTTCCTTCTCCCCTGTGCTGCCTAATACCCGGCGTATAAGACGACCCCCGACTTTAGAAAATGATTTCTGGTGTTAGAAAGTAGTCTTATACGGTATGTCATGAATTTGGATCATGTATTTTTCACTTTTTTATAAAAATTATTGTATAATCATGTAAATTATATTGTAATTTGGTATGCTTTATAAACACCTGTGTGTGCACTGACTGTTATGGCTTGACAAAGGCTCCATAGAGAGAGCTGAAACATTGCTGTCTTCACATGGGGGAATAAACACAGTTTTTCACTGATTTTTGTGTGCTGCCTTGGATTTTCTCTATACATATTCAAATTGGATCTAGTCCGTGGTCTGTTCTAAGGAATTGCACCTTTCTAGTGTGTGCTGCTTATCAACTTTTTTTTTAAATTATATATATATCTCTCAAGGAAAAATGGCGGCACTGGTGCAAAATCAAATAAAGTTAGGGTGCACGTCCCCAGGGGAATAGGCTTCTTACCCCAATGTAAAGATCCAGAAAAACGGGCGGCACTCCAAAGATAAGAACAAGTGAACCTTTATTCACCCAGGTGGTGCAACGTTTCGGCTCTGCACTTGAGCCTTTTTCAAGCAAAAGGCTCAAGTGCAGAGCCGAAACGTTGCACCACCTGGGTGAATAAAGGTTCACTTGTTCTTATCTTTGGAGTGCTGCCCGTTTTTCTGGATCTATATATCTATATATATATATATATATATATATATATATATAGTAATATACACAGAAGGGGCAAAATGGATATATATATATATATATATATATATTAGCAGAAGGACCCGGCTTCGCATGGGTATATTTCTCATTTTATTTTCTATTTTTCATTTCCATGTGTCATAAAAAGATATCAGTTTCCCCCATAACAGTGACCTCTACAGTACCCGCCCCTTTAAAAATGACCTTACAGTATCCGTCCCTTTAAAAATTACCTACCCTTTAACAGTGACCTTCATAATGGCTGCCCCCTTTAACAGTGACCTTCACAGTGCCTGTCCCTTTAACCTCTTCCAAACACATTTCGTATCGGTGGTAAGGCATGTTGTCCTGGTACTTAACCCCTTTAGGACACACACACACACACATATATAAATAATCGGAAATGGACAGCACATCCAGTAGTACAAAAATGATTATTTATTCGGCCACAGTGGCCCAATAAATAATCATTTTTGTACTACTGGATGTGCTGTCCATTTCCGATTGTATGCAAGGGTAAGCGGTGAATTCCCTGGACATAGCACCCGTTTTATATGATGTGAATTGGTGCTGCCATACGTTTCTGTTATATATATATATATATATATATATTTAATGCCTAAAAGGTTAATGTCATGGATACAGGTTTACCGAGGAACTTACATCCTAATCATACAATAATCAAAATATAAACCTAACCTAACCAATAAGACAACCGTATAAACAAATCTATTTGGGCAATAGCTAAATTATCATACAGACCGGGAGTACCGAGGAACGCACTAACCCCAACGCACGTGTCACCTAAGCTTCTTCCTGGGGGCGTATCTATACATCCCACCCATACTACCCTTTATCCTGCACACAATTGGACCAACCCATGTCATGATTTGCAATCTTGAAACTGACGATTGGTCTGTCGAATCCCCAATATGGCACCCAGTATTGCGGGATCAGTCCCGACCACAGGATCAAGCACTGATCACATGATCAGACTATTAGCCATTAAAGAGTAGATCCTATCCGAGACTGAGTCACGCATTCCGATAGCCAAGCGGCCACGTGATAACATCACATGACCGAATCGGAACGCGCAAGTCAGACAGCCATTACACTAAATGTAACCTGGATCAGTCTGAATGTCGCATCGCGGGAGTTGAGCGGACACTTGAAAGAAATAACCTGACCAGATCAAGTCACGCAGTGCTGTTAATCAGACCGCCAAAGAGTGCCATAATAGGGGAAAGAGACATACAATAACTAGTGTTTTCCACCAGGACTAGCCAAACTATAAAATAATACTACCCAAGACATATACAGTGGATATAAAAAGTCTACACACCCCTGTTAAATGTCAGGTTTCTGTGATGTAAAAAAATTTGACAAAGAAATCATTTAAGAACTTTTTCCACTTTTAATGTGACCTATAAGCTGTACAACTCAATTGAAAAACAAACTGAAATCTTTAGGTAGAGGGAAGAAAAAATATAAAAAATAAAATAATGTGGTTGCATAAGTGTGCACATCCTTAAACTAATACTTTGTTGAAGCACCTTTTGATTTTATTACAGCACATTTTGACTTGGCAAGATTTGCCCACTCTTTTTTGCAAAAACACTACAAATCTGTCAGATTGCGATGGCATCTCCTGTGCACAGCCCTCTTCAGATCACCCTACACATTTTCAATCAGATTCAGGTCTGGGGTCTGGCTGGGCCATTCCAAAACTTTAATCTTCTTCTGTTGAAGCCATTCCTTTGTTGATTTGGATGTATGCTTTAGGTCGTTATGTTGAAAGATGAAGTTCCTCTTCATGTTCAGCTTTCTAGCAGAAGCCTGAAGGTTTTGTGCCAATATTGACTGGTATTTGGAACTGTTCATAATTCCCTCTAACTTAACTAAGGCCCCAGTTCCAGGGGAATAAAAACAGCCCCAAAGCATGATGCTGCCATCACCATGCTTCACTGTGGGTATGGTGTTCTTTTGGTGATGTGCAGTGTTGTTTTTACGACAAACATATCTTTTGAAATTATGGCTAAAACGTTCAACCTTAGTTTCATCAGTGTCACTACCAGAGCTTTGAGACGTTCTCACAGCTCTGTGTCTCCACCCCTGTGATGATGTCACTTAGAGTTTGGAGGTGTTCTCACTGTTCTGTCTCTCCGCCCCTGTGATGAGGTCTTTACTCCCAGCTGTTCCTCCTGCGTTTGATTTCCCTGCCTTTAAATCACCCCTCCTCCTATTGCAGGGCGTGGATTATATTTCTCTTTTCAGTTGTAGCTCTGCCTTGAGTATCTTCACTTGTTAAGCTATTAGTTCTTTGGACCTGTGTTCTGTTGCTGCAAGCACTCCGGATATTGCCAGCGGCCCTTGGATCCGTCTTCTCTGTGGCTGCAGCTCCATCAGCTAAGTGTGCAGACATTGTTGTGTACCGGGTGATTTTCTGACTGGATCTGAGGTGGCCACGGTTCCCTCCATATTCTGAGCAGGGCATCGGTGGCCGTGCCCCTTCCACTATTGTAGGGGTTACAGGGCTCATCAGTCTTAGGCACGGGCATGCCTCGTTCCACCACATGGATCCGGGCATGTGCTTTAGCAGCATAGGGAGAGTGTTGAGGGTCTGACAGGGGTCACCCTTTCTCTTCCCTAGTTTGGGTCCGGTCAGTAGCTCTTTTTACTGTGTATGCTCTTGTTACCCTTAAACAGCCGTGACAATCAGACCATAACACCTTTTCCCACATGCTTATGGGAGACTTCAAAATGTAGCCTGGCTTGGATGTTTTTCTTCGTAAGAAAAGGCTTTCGTCTTGCCACTCTACCCCCATAGCCCAGACATATGAAGAATATGGAAGATTGTTGTCACATGTACCACACAGCCAGTACTTGCCAGATATTCCTGCAGCTCATTTAATGTTGCTGTAGGCCTCTTTTTAGCCTCCCAGACCAGTTTTCTTCTAGTCTTTTCATCAATTTTAGAGGGACATCCAGTTCTTGGTAATGTCACTGTTGTGCCATATTTTCTCCACTTGATGATGACTTTCTTCACTGTGTTCTATGGTATATCTAATGCCTTGGAAATTCTTTTGTACCCTTCTCCTGACTGATACCTTTTAAGAATGAGATCCCTCTGATGCTTTGCAAGCTCTCTGTGGACCATGGCTTTTGCTGTGGGATGTGACTAAGAAAATTTCAGGAAAGGCCAACTAGAGGAGCTGAACTTTATTTGGGGTTAATCAGAGGCACTTTAAATGATGGCATAAGCTGACTCCTATTTAACATGATTTTGAACGTGATTGCTTATTTCTGAACACAGCTACATACCCAGTTATAAGAGGGTTTTTTCAATTGAGCGGTACAGTTTATAGGTCACATTAAAAGGTGGAAAAAGTTCTGAAATTATTTATCTGTCTCCTTTTTTTTTACATCACAGAAACCTGACATTTTAACAACAGGGGTGTGTAGTCTTTTTATAGCCACTGTATTTGTCTACTCCAGATAGGGGACAGTACGGCATATACTCTATTCGATTGCCATCATTATTAAAACATACATCCACCATCAGTGCAGATACCCAGTATTAACTGTTGTCGCAAATTCTACGACACACTTCTTTTGTGTGGCTCCAAATCAGTTAGAATTATAAGTATGAGCTCATACAGCTTTCTCAATGAGACCGATACAGGCTGGTATCATGGAAAATATGCAGTCCTTTATTATAGTTACATACACTTATATAGGCAATATGAGGTAGACAAAAGGGTGGTCCTAGATGAAAGTTTATTGGCTCTGTGACAAAAAGGGAGTAGTTTACTAACTTTATTCCTGAGTTTGATTGGCACATTTGAAACTACCAACTTAACTCCTCCTTTCTTTCACTAATGATCTTAGAACAAAGAAAATGTACACGAGGCACTTAATTGATTTCTGCCATCTAGTGGAGAATAATGTGTACTACAGCAAAGCGAGTGAAATAAAATCCTGTCTCTCACAAATCCCTCCTTTTTGCGGTAAATAGATACAATATGAATAAGCAATGTGAGGTACTCTCCCAACGCCCAACGGCGAAGAGCTAGACTTTCCTTATTGCTTCACCAGGTCCCCCCAACTCCCTTTCGGGTTTGCTTTCATCTGGATCTATTTATTCAGCAACCATCAACAAGATTTTATTTGTTTTAGGACGGAATCGCGTTCCTCAAAGAGGTTCTCCAAATAATCTTTAGGTTTGCCAGTGTCACAATGCATGTATATGGTGGTTGCAGGTGTGGTTGAATTGAACATTTAAAAAACTATTTTTCTAAAACAAGGAATAACACAACACCCTGTTAATGCCAATACCACAAATACTACCACCAGTGTCATTAACAGATTGGCTAACACACTAGACCAGTTCCCAAACCACTGTTCTAGCCATGAAGTAAATGGGTTGTTAATTCCAGAGTTTTCCTCCAGTTCATTTGATAAGGCAGTCAGTCCTTTCAAAGCCCTTGTGATGCTTCCGTCAGGGGCAGTGTTGTTCGGAATAAAGGTGCAGCAGGAACTTCCAATCATCTTGCAGACGCCTCCTTTTTCCGCTAGGATCATGTCGAGGGCCAGTCGAGTCTGTAACGCCATCACCAATGAAGAGCTCAGTTGTTCCGCTATTCCTTTTACCGCATCTCGAGTATAATTTACGAATCTCTGTTGATTATAGTACAAATAGTTAATCCAGCCTACATTTTTATTTACTCCAATTATGGGAAATATTGATTCGAAACCAGCAGCTATCTGGTTTCTAGCCTTAAATTCATCAGGAACTCCTATAGCATCTATGTATACATGAGAATCAAAAGATATAGAGAGTGACCTCCTTAGCTGCGACCGTACACTGGTTTGCTTATTGACTTGATCCCACTCAAGAGTCAAAAATAGAACAAATGGCATCAGCACCTTAATCAAGGTACATTGGCCAATCCATTCCATTCTTATCCTGGGTCAGAGCTTCATGTCTCCACACAACCACCAGATATCTGAATGTTGATAATCTTGGTGGACAAACCATTTGTCAGGGTAAGCAGTCACTACTTGTCTCATTTAAATAGATATTATAGGAACAATATCCTGGAGGGAAAACACCAATGTCTTTGCCTGTACTGTTACGATTGAAACAGGTATAATTTCAAGGGTATGGCGTTACACCGAAACCCATATGATTTTTATCATGAACAATAGGATAAAGTAATGCTAATGTTCTGCAGCGGGAGGTGTCATTGCTGGGAATAGTTTCAGTGTACATCTTAAGGATGCACTTTAAACCCTCAGGATCGGTAATCTCACTCAAAGGGAAAGGTACTGTACCCAAATGAGGTTGAGCTGCAGCACATGCTATGCAGTTGGATCGCTTCTGGGAAAGAACCGTATAGCGGATCCACTCTAGCCATACATTTGTGTCTGAAAACCCTGTCTCTAAGGCCATTTTGTCAATCATGGGTGAAGCTGTAGAAGATACATATGCAATTACACTCTGATTCCCTTGTATTAATATTGCTCTAAATACGGAATTTGGGACTTGATCTGACTGTGCATTTTCCCCTGTACAATATAAAATGAACAGTAAGGCATGCAAAAATATTATGGCCCTTGCAGTCATTCCAGCACTTTAGGTTCTGGTACTTTTATGCAGTGAGATGCGTGGACCCAATTAGGCTTTCCTTCCAACTTGACAGCAGTGGCGGTGGTTAACAGTACTTGATGTGGACCCCTCAAATCATGGTTCTAGGACTTTTCGCACATGTCGTTTCACCACTACCCAATCTCCTGGTTGTACAGAATGAGTCGCCTCTATGCTGTCTGGATCTGGAAGAGAAGCAAAAACTTGGGAATACACATTAGACAGTCTGTTTGTAAGACAGATAACGTACTTTGAAAGAC
Source organism: Bufo gargarizans (assembly GCF_014858855.1). Lineage (NCBI taxonomy): Eukaryota > Metazoa > Chordata > Amphibia > Anura > Bufonidae > Bufo > Bufo gargarizans. Next base: position 207,947,873 of record NC_058085.1, on the reverse strand, counting down.
TATTATGCTGCATCTGGAGTTGCACTATTATGCTGCATCTGGAAAATAGAGTCCTAATCTAGGGGCATTCCCAAAGAGTACTTCATATGGACTCAGGCCTGTCTTCTGGGTAGGTGTATACCGGATGGAGAAAAGTGCCAAAGGGAGACACTCTGTCCATGGCTTATTCAGTTCAGCCATGGCCTTCTGTATTTTTGATTTAATTGTGCCGTTGAGTGGCTCCACTCTACCGCCGCTTTGTGGGTCATACGCAGTATGGAAGGCTTGTTCAATACCCAGGGCTCCCATAACTTCACGCATGACCTCCCCTGTAAAGTGAGAACCTGGCTGTGTTTTGTGCAGTGGCTTTGGCCACGGGATAGGCTTCTGGCCACCCTGAAAACAGATCTACACATACCAAGACGTATTCTAGGGTCCCCACTTTGGGTAGTTGGATGTAATCTATTTGCAGTCTTTGGAAGGGGAAATCGGGTCTGGGAGTGTGCCTCAAAGGTGTTTTTACCATCCTTCCTATGTTGTGATATGCACAAATCATACAAGCCTGAGTGAATTTGGCTGCAGTTACACTGAATCCTGGGGCATACCAGTGATTATTAACAGGAGCAGTCATCGCAGTTTTGGACAGGTGAGTATTCCCATGAGTGGCCTGGGCTGTCACTGGGAACAAGGCACGGGCAAACACAGCCTTCCTCTAAGTTCCCATGTTCCTTTTGGGGTCATCACAGCTCCTTTCTCTAGCCATACTGCCTTTTCCTCTTTGGTTGCTTTAGACTGTAAGGTTTTAAAAGTTTCATAGTTGACTGGCAGGGAGATTTTCTCTTGTACTGCTGCTATCCCTACAGGATCATCTCTGGGTTTCTGTGCAGCAGCTTTTGCTGCCAGATCAGCTCGATGATTTCCCTGAGCTTCAAGGGTTTTTCCTGACGAATGGCCTTTAATTTTCATAATGGCCACTAGGGATCGACCGATATTGATTTTTTAGGGCCGATACCGATAATTTGTGAACTTTCAGGCCGATAGCCGATAATTTATACCGATATTCTGGGAATTTTCATTTTTGAAAAAAAAATTTAAATTCCCACAAATCTGCTGAAAATTAATGTTTATTGTTAATGTGTATTTTTATTTTTTTTGTAAATCTTTCTTTTTCATTTATATTTAATATTTTGGTGTTTTTTTTTTTTTTTTTTTTTAAACTAACTTTTAGCCCCCTTAGGGACTAGAACCCTTGTCCTATTCACCCTGATAGAGATCTATCAGGGTGAATAGGAGCTCACACTGTCCCTGCTGGTGTGTGCTTTGTGCACACAGCAGCATGGAGCTTACCATGACAGCCAGGGCTTCAATAGCGTCCTGGCTGCCATGGTAACCGATCGGAGCCCCAGCATTACACTGCTGGGGCTCCGATCGGAGGAGCAGGGGAGAGGGAATCCTGTGGGGGGCGCACTGCGACTGGGGTGGGGGGGAGGGGGGGGGCGCACCGCTGCTTAATACTGGGGGGGAGGGGGGGCGCACTGCGCCACCAATGCTTAATACTGGGGGGGCTTGGGGGGGAGGCGCACTGCGCCACCAATGCCTAATATTGGGGGGGGGAGGGGGGGCGCACTGCGCCACCAATGTCTGATACTGGGGGGCTTGGGGGGGCGCACTGCGCCACCAATGAAGCTTAATCTCTAATTTATTCATATGGAGGCGAGAGCTGGCTGCAGGATCACATAGCCGGCTCCCGACCTCTATGAGCTGTAGCTGCGATCCGCGGCACCTGAGGAGTTAACTACCGCAGATCGCAGCTACAGCTCATAGAGGCCGGGAGCCGGCTATGTGATCCTGCAGCTCCCGCCTCCTGTATATGAATTAATGTGAGATTAAGCTTCATTGGTGGCGCAGTGGCCATAGCTCCTCCCCTCCTCTTGTCCCCTGTCCTCCCATTGGCTGGAGCGGCAGCAGCAGCACAGGGGGAGGAGACACTGCTCCTTCTCCCCTGTGCTGCTGCTGAGGGAACACGGAGAGCCCTGTCAGCAGCGCGATCTGTGTTCCCAGGACGTTATCGGAATATCGGCAAAATAAATGCCGATACCGATAACGTTCAAAATCCTGAATATCGGCCGATAATATCGGTAAATCCGATAATCGGTCGATCCCTAATGGCCACCCTCGTTGGCAACAGCAGAACGTCCATTAGGGCTTTCACCCCTTTGCCATTTTTAATTGGCTTGCCATTTGCTGTAAGGAAGTCTCTAGCCTTCCAAATTGGACCATAATCATGGGTGATCCCAAAAGCATACCTGGAATCTGTATAGATGTTTGCAGTTTTTCCCTCCGCATACCTGCAGGCCTCTTCAAAAGCTTTAAGTTTAGCTTCCTGTGCAGACATGTGAGAGGGCAATGATTCTGCTTTGATTGTATCGTGCTGAGTGACAACTGCATACCCAGTATAAAACTTCCCCTGGACACCATACCGCGATCCATCCACAAAGAGCTCTAAATCTGGGTTTTCTAAGGGAGTATCTACCACATGATCAAACCCTGCTGTCTCTTGGGACATTAATTGGAGACAGTCGTGTTTATCTTCCAGGTCAGGAAGATATTCAGCTAGATGACTCATACTACTACTCCCTCCCCCCTCCAGAGGCAGCAGAGTAGCTGGATTCAAAGTTGTGCACCTTTTGATGGTGACATTTGGTGGCATAAGTAGTGCACATTCTAGTCTAAGGTGTCTGGCAGTGGACAGGTATTTAGGCTGCACTTGTGTGAGAATGGCTGAGATGTCACGAGGGACAAAAACAGTAATTGGATAATTGAGCACAATCTCAGAGCTTTTGTCAAGCATGAGTTGTACAGCCACTACCGCACAGACACAAGATGGCTCTCCTCTAGTCACTGGATCAAGTCTGGCAGAGTAATACGCCACTGGACGCTGTTGGCCAGCTCTAGCTTGTGTGAGAACAGCTGAAGCATGGCCAAGACATACAGTGCAATAAAGTCTGAAATCTTTATTGTAGTCTGGTAGACCTAATGCTGGTGTGGAACTGATGACTAGTTTTAATGTATGAAAGTTCTCCACGGCCTTATCCGTCAATGAAAAAGGAAGAGAGGTGCGACAATCATACAAGGGTTGCAGAAGAGCAGGGGCATTTCTGATCCAAGGCCTACAGTATGAGACTAGACCCAAATAAATTCTCAGAGTCCCCACTGTAGTAGGCAAAGGAATTTGATTGCAGTTATACGGTCTGGGGTGAGATGTCTAATCCCAGCAGATATACAGTGCCCTAGAAAGGTGACAGTGGTACAACAAAATTGAAGTTTCTTGCGGGAAGCTTTACAGCCATTTACAGCCAGGAAGGTGAGAAGAGACACCGAAGTTTGTTTACACACCTCCTCTCCCGGGCAGCAAAGAAGTAAGTCATCTATATATTGAAGTAAGACCACTCCTTCAGATGGAATGGGCCAATCTGCTAAAACCTGGGCTAAGGCAGTACTGTACATACTGGGGGAATTATGTGCACCTTGTGGTAAGACCGTCCAGGTGTATTGTTTTCTGTCATGTGTGAAAGAAAAAAAGATATCTGCAATCTGGATGTAACGGAACTGAGAAAAATGCATTTGCAATATCCACAGTGAAATGGGTAGCACTGTGGGGAATCTGTGCCAACAATGTATGTGGGTTTGGTACCACAGGGGTATTAAAAACTGTAGCCTTATTAAAAGCCCTAAGATCATGTACCATTCTATATTTCACTGGCTGACCTTTCCCCCCCTTTTCTTAATGGGGTACAAGGGAGTGTTACATGGAGAGGTGGTTTCAATTAGTACCCCATTACTGACAAAATCATGTACTATTTTAGTGATGGCATCCGTTTGTTGTATACTGAGGGGATACTGCGCCTTTCGAGGTAAAGGAGCATCAGGTTTATGTTCTACCATCGACCATCATTGGAGCGACAGATAAATGGCCAACATCTGAAGGCCCACAGATGTTCAGGTAATTGTTGCAGCAGAAGGGACACGCCCTCTTCAGAGAGTGTAGACACGTACATGTGGAATGGATTATAATTGCAGGCTGCTAAGAGACATATATCCTCTTCTCCTAGTTTGCCTTGTAACTTCACAGTACAATCAGGAAATATATGTTGGTTTGGGGCAAATGCAATTTGTATTGGCTTTGTGAGAGGAGTAGGAACCTCTTTACCATCTACTCCTACACATGGAATACTATCCTTAGACATGAGGGATCTTTTTACATGTTTGCTGCAAATAACTGTTTTGGCTGCTCCAGTGTCAATCAAAAAGGGGATGGGCTCCCCCCCATTGATTGCCAAGGAGACAACTGGGGCAGGCCCTAAGGTTTGAATTTTTAATAGGGGCACAACATTTGACTCTGGATTGCCAACTCCCTATGGGCGTCACACTTGAGGGGGCTGAGCTCTCTCCTCCTCTTCCTCCTCCCATGGGTTAGAAGATTGGCAATCCCGCATAAAGTGCCCCACTCTGCCGCAGTTATAACATCTTAAGAGATACCTTGTTTCCTTCCCCCTTTTTGGGGACAGGGCTGGTAAGTGGCCACACCCGCCTTAGGTCTTTTGTTCAATTCAGCTTCTACCCCCTTTGCTACTTGTAACAAAATGGAGGGCTGAATAGCTCTCCATTTAGGGCCTAGCTGATACCAGACCCTTGCGAATGCTTTCCCTAAGACCATCCACAAAAGCAGCACTCAAAATTCTCTCATGCATGTCTGAGGTATACTCAAAGCCCAAATCCACCCATCTTTGATGGAGTCTAGTGTAAAATTTCTCCACACTTTCTGTTTTATCCTGATGCATATATGACAATGTAACAGACTGATCACCTAATCGCTTTCTCCCCCATTCCGTGAGCTTCACCATGTATTGCTCACCGGACAACAAAGTAGTATCATCTCCCTCATAAGATCCCACTGCAGAGGCTATAATCTGAGAGAAGGAGTCACCAGCTTTACACTGGACTACATCTTCTAAATCCCTCCAGCAACATGAGAAAGCTTTCCATATCTTCGCTAACTCTCTACAGAACGGCATGGGTAAGTCCTCTCGATTAGGCATTCTACTCATCATGGCCAGCATCTTACTAGGGGACCAAGGGCGATACACTGGCTCATCAGGGATGTCATTTGGACCTCTGAGAGGAGCAGTTCCAGGGGTTAGGTGCCTGGTCGTACGATAGGGTATATTTGGTCGGGGTGGATTTGGCGTAGATGATATAACAGGGGAAACTGGGTGCATCAGATTTCGCATATCCAACAATGATGCTGGATATCCCATACTTTCCTGAAAACTGACTTAAAGTGGGTGCATTCCTAGATTGAGTAGACTGGTCTGGAATACTTCTAGTAGGCATCATAGGGGCAATTACTGCAGGTACATTTTTAACTGTTGGGACATACAATTTGGAAGGGTTATTGGCAGACATAACTGGATATAATCCAGTGCTGGGAACCATGATAGGAATCATGTCCTGTCTTTGAGATACACAAACAACACACATGTTACTCGTCTCAGCATTTTTGTGTCTGCACACACACTCCCATCCCCCATAAGGAGGGGGTTGGTGTTCTGAGGGGAGAATTTTGGGGGATGGGGAAGGGATGGAAGGAGCAGAAGGCACAGTGACACAGTGGGATGTGCTGATAAGCACATACCAAAATATGGTGTAGAGGAGGGGCTGACAGAAGAAGCAATAGTATTGTTTGATGAACCACAAGACCCAGGATTACTTTTTAAAGTTACAACAGATGTGGTGGGGGAAGGGATGCCACATGGCAGACTCTCCTGTTCTTTGTTCCCTACCACACCCAAATCCTCCATCTTACTATACCAATATTGTCCATTCTTCTCAATTTCTTTCAACTTTCCATCAGTCACATCTGCAGACAACTTCCACAATAACTCTGCTTGCACCAGCCTATTATTATCTCTCAACCAACCTTTCTTTTCCCGCAATATATTTTTTCCAAAAACTTTCATCTAATCTTCCAGTTTCAGGCATACCAATTGCCTGCATGAACGATTTTAACTTAGTTACTGAAACTTTTCCTTCTCTTTCTCTCATCAACTGAGCTGCTGTTAACATCTCCTCACTTGGTCCTGCAACATTAGAATTTCCCATTATTGTAGTTACACTAAGATCAAACAATTGCTAATTATTATCGAGCCCTCTAACTTAAGCGTAGTTGCACAAAGATCAAACGATATCCAATTACTCTAAGTAATTGCTATTGAACCCACTAACGTAAACGCAGTTACACGTAGCTCAAACGATATATAATAGTATTGAGCCCACAATCTCTCTTGATGAAGACCCCTAGTCAATTCACCGGGATACAAAATCTTAATAACATCCAATTGCCTAAGATAATTGGTGTTAACCCTGTCCTCAAGATCCTTGTCAGAACTTGGCTGGGATCCAATTCTACGTCACAGGATATCCGACTCAGTTGTCTAACAACTTCCGTTTAGTTCCAGCATGTTCCACCACACAAAGAAGGAATATTTCAACAGGTTATTTTACTATAATACAGATCAGCTATAATTTGAACCCTTATATTGCGATAACACCAATTCAACTCTTGAGAAACCACTTGGGCAAAAGATTCAGAGGAGGTTGTAAGAATTAAAGCTTCTTACCTTGCTGCAGCTTGTGCCTCGTCTGATGGTTTTACGCAAGTCCTCTCCTGGCGTTTGAATAGTAAATTACGCAAGCTGTCTGCCCCACATTCAGCGCCAATTTGTTGTCGCAAATTCTACGACACACTTCTTTTGTGTGGCTCCAAATCAGTTATAATTATAAGTATGAGCTCATACAGCTTTCTCAATGAGACCAATACAGACTGGTATCATGGAAAATATGCAGTCCTTTATTATAGTTACATACACTTATATAGGCAATATGAGATAGACAAAAGGGTGGTCCTAGATGAAAGTTTATTGGCTAGTTTACTAACTTTATTCCTGAGTTTGATTGGCACATTTGAAACTAGCAACTTAACTCCTCCTTTCTTTCACTAATGATCTTAGAACAAAGAAAATGTACACGAGGCACTTAATTGATTTCTGCCATCTAGTGGAGAATAATGTATACTACAGCAAAGAGAGTGAAATAAAATCCTGTCTCTCACATAACCCCTTCCCGACACATGATGTACTACTACGTCATGAAAGTCGGTGACTTACCGCATCTTGACATAATAGTACATCATGGATAATTCTGGTCACCGCGGTGACCGGAGTAAGCTGACTGCACTAATCGGCAGTCAGCCATCTTAGATGAAGGTGAGGAGGAGTTTTCCCGCCCCCCTGCAGCCCCAATCGCTGAAATCTACACCACCACAATGGATTTAAAATAAAAGGAACAAGATGTGCTTTAACTGCAGACTGTCAGCTTTAATTTGAGGGCATTCACATCCAAATCAGGTGAACTGTGTAGGAATTACAACAGTTTGCATATATGCCTCCCACTTGTTAAGGGACCAAAAGTAAATGGGACAATTAGCTTCTCAGCTGTTCCATGGCCAGGTGTGTGTTATTCCCTCATTATTCCAATTACAATGAGCAGATAAAAGGTCCAGAGTTCATTTCAAGTGTGCTATTTGCATTTGGAATCAGTTGCTGTCAACTCTCAAGATGAGATCCAAAAAGCTGTCACTATCAGTGAAGCAAACCATCATTAGGCTTAAAAAACAAAACAAACCCATCAGAGATAGCAAAAACATTAGGCGCAGACAATACAACTGTTTGAAACAGTCTTAAAAAGAAGGAACGCATCGGTGAGCTCAGCAACACCAAAAGACCTGGAAGACCACGGAAAACAACTGTGGTGGATGACCGAATTTTTTTTTCCCTGGTGAAGAAAACATCCTTCACAACAGTTGGCCAGATCAAGAACACTCTCCAGGAGTTAGGTGTATGTATGTCAAAGTCAACAATCAAGACTTTACCAGAGTGAATACAGAGGGTTCACCACAAGATGTAAACCATTGGTGAGCCTCAAAAACAGGAAGGCCAGATTAGAGTTTGCCAAATAACATCTAAAAAATCCTACACAGTTCTGGAACAACATCCTAAGGACAGATGAGACCAAGATCAACTTGTACCAGAGTGATGGGAAGAGAAGAGTATGGAGAAGGAAAGGAACTGCTCATGATCCTAAGCATACCACCTCATCAGTGAATCATGGTGGTGGTAGTGTCATGGCGTGTGCATGTATGGCTGACAATGGAACTGGTTCTCTTGTATTTATTGATGATGTGACTGCTGACAAAAGCAGGATGAATTCTGGAGTGTTTCGGACAATATTATCTGCTCATATTCAGCCAAATGCTTCAGAACTCATTGGACGGTGCTTCACAATGCAGATGGACAATGACCCAAAGCATACTGCAAAAGCAACCAGTGTTTTTTTTAAGGGAAAGAAGTGGAATGTTATGCAATGGCCAAGTCAATCACCTGACCTGAATCAGATTGAGCATGCATTTCACTTGCTGAAGACAAAACTGAAGGGAAAATGCCCCAAGAACAAGCAGGAACTGAAGACAGTTGCTGTAGAGGCCTGGCAGAGCATCACCAGGGATGAAACCCAGCGTCTGGCGATGTCTATGCGTTCCAGACTTCAGGCTGTAATTGACTGCAAAGGATTTGCAACCAAGTATTAAAAAGTGAAAGTTTGATTTATGATTATTCTGTCCCATTACTTTTGGTTCCTTAACAAGTGGGAGGCACATATGCAAACTGTTGTAATTCCTACACAATTCACCTGATTTGAATGTAAATACCCTCAAATTAAAGCTGACAGTCTGCAGTTAAAGCACATCTTGTTAGTTTCATTTCAAATCCATTGTGGTGGTGTATAGAGCCAAAAATGTTAGAATGGTGTTAATGTTCCAATATTTATGGACCAGACTGTAATTTATCAGTTTAGCTGTTTGAAGAGGCCGCTGAGGCGAGCACTGCAGACTTCTCACAGCTTACAAAGGTCGCTGCTGTACATTGTATACAAGTGTATAGGAACGAGCTGTCCCATTGAAGTGAATGGGACGGCTTCCTGTAATTACACCTGCTCACCTCTGTGATGTCGACGACCTTCCTGCCCAGGCCATTTTTTTTGCAATAATCTGATGGTAATGTAATGTGGCAATAACTTTGGAACACTTACTTATCCAAGCCATTCTGAGATTGCTTTCTCGTGACAAATTGTACTTTATGACAGTCATACATTTCACCTTAATTTATGAAAAAATCCACAATTTTGAAAAAATTCACAATTCTCAATTTCAATGCTTTTAAAAAAGAAAGTGATGCCTCAAAATATTTATTACTTTACATTTCCCATGTGTCTACTTTATGTTGGCTTCATTTAGAAAATGTAATTAATTTTTTTTAGGAATTTACAAGCCTTAGAATTTTAGAAGCAATTCTAAAAATTTAAGATCATTTCTCCAAAGCCCACTTTTTAAGGACCTGTTCAGTTATGAAGTCGCTTACATAGTAGAAACCACCCATAAATAACTCAATTTTAGAAACTACACCCCTCAAGTTATTCAAAACTGATTTTACAAACTGTTAACCTCTTTAGGTATTCCACAAGAATAAAGGAAAATGGAGATGACTTTTTTTTGGGGTAGATTTTCAATTTTAATCAATTTTTTTATGCAACACATCAAGGGTTAACAGCCAAACGGAACTCAATATCTCTTACCATGATTCAGCAGTTTACAGAAACCCCCACATGTGGTTGTAAGATGCTATATGGGCACACGGTAGGGCGCAGAAGAAAAGGAGCGCCATATAGTTTTTGGAAGGCAGATTTCACTGGATTGGTTTTTGGACACCATGTCCCATTTGAAGCCCCCCTGATGCACCCTACAGGAGAAACTCCCAAAAAGCGACCCCCATTTTGGAAACTAGGGAATAAGGTGACCGTTTTATAGATATTTTGGGGTACATATGATTTTTGATCTGTCTATATTACGCTTTTTGTGAGGCAAGGCAACCAAAAAAATGGCTGTTCTGGCAGTTTTTATTTCTTGTTTTTTACAATGTTCATCTGACAGGTTAGATCATGTGCTATTTTTATAGAGCAGGTTGTTACAGATACGACAATATCAAATATGTCTGTTTTTGTTTGTTTCAGTTTTACATAATAAAGCATTTTTGAAAAAAATTATGTTTTTGGGTCTCCATTTTCTGAACACCTCTTTTTTTTTCTGCCGATCATCTTGTGCAGGGGTTCGTTTTTTGCAGGTAGAGTTGACGTTTTTACTGGTACCATTTTTGGGTACATTTGATTCTTTTCATTCAATATTACACTATGGGACTAGGTGACAAAAAATTGGTTCTTTTGGCACAGTTTTTATTATTTTTATAGAGCAGGTCGTTACGGACGTGGCAATATCTAATATGTATAGTTAAATAATTTTTTTTGTTTTACACAATAAAAGCATTTTATGGCAGCTATTTTTATTTTTTTGACCGATTGTCTTATGTATGGGCTCATTTTTCGCAGGATGAGGTGACTTTGAGTGGTACTATTTTGGGGGTGCATAAGAATTTTTGATTGCTTGGTATTACACTTTTGACGCAAGGTGACCAAAAAAATGATTAAACTCACCGGTAATTGGATCTTCCAGCCCCCACGGCAACAGAGAGAACGAGGGAGAATCCGCCTCCAGGGACAGGAAACCTGCAGAATAAAAAAGATGGAGCCTCTCTTCCACCTCAGTGGTTTACAGAGCATGAGAGTGACTCCAACCTGAGTTAGTTTATCCAAACAGATAACATTCTTCTCTTATTTTTTGCTACACCCTGTGCAACTCAACCAGAAACGTGAACACCAGGGAGGGAATAAGGAAGGATGCTGTTGTGGGGACCAGTGAGTGTAATCATAATTTTTCCCTTCCCATACGACAACACCACAGAGAGAGATTACAGAGAACCCCCTTCCTTAAGGGTGGGAAACAACTTCCAGAACCTTTTTCCCAAACAGAAGATCAGAGACAGGACTTCCTCAAATTCTTTGTTACCTCTAGATAACACATAAGACTTCTCCTCACATCCAGGCAGTGAAAAACCCTCTCTTCTTGGCTCTTGGGCTTAGCAAAAAAGGACTGGAGGGACTATTTCTTGGAGCCCGTTACACTTGTATGGAACTTTTGGTAAAAAATTTGGATCTGGTCTAATAACCCTGTCATCTAGAATAGACATAAAAGGAGGATTGATAGATATAGCCTGAATCTCACTAACCCTTCTAGCAGGTGCTACCAACAGGACTAGTTTAAAGGTTAGGAAACTTCACTGAAGAAGACACCAAAGGCTCCTTGTTAAGGCATTTAACACTAGGTTCAAATCCCAGGGGAGAAACCTAGGTCCTTGCACCAGAAGCCGGGATGATCCAAGACTAACATGGACCTCAGGAAAGAAAAACATGCCCTTTGGCCAGAGGGGGGCAATCATGATTATTCTCGCACCCTCGCCCCTGATCTTTATGAGGGCTAGAGGAATCAGCTGTAATGGGGGAAAGGCATAACCTAAGGGGTAGTCCCATTTCTGAAGAAAAGCATCCACCCCATCTGGGAATACTCTCGGGTTGAGAGAACAAAATTTATTTACCTTCTTGTTCTCTTTTGTGGCAAATAGATCGATTGAGGGATTGCCCCAGTGATTTGCTATCTCAGCGAAGACTGAAGGGTTCAGGGACCCTACCTCCTGTCTCAACCGGTGATCGCTCAAGAAATCTGCCTGGAAGTTTCCTTGCCTTTTATGTAGAGGGCAGAGAGATGACTGATCCTCTCCTCCATATTTTGGAATAACAGCGCTGCTTCCCTCATGAGGAAGACCGATCTTGTCCCCCCCTTGATTTATATAAGCTACTGCAGAGCAACATTATCCTGACATGTTTTAGCTGAATAAAGGGCAACGCCGTCTTCAGAGCCAATCTTACTGCTAGCAGCTCTTTTCTGCTCGAGGAGAAAGTTCTTTGCACCGGGGACCATTGACCCTGAATGACTTGATCTAAGAAGTAGGCTCCCCATCCCCAAGGGCTGGCATCCGTTGTTGCCACTACTTGGTCGGGGTAACTCCAAGGAATTCCCTGACTCAGATTCGGACCAGGACAGATCTTCTAGCATCTTTTTGGAAATTACCATTTCTGAATCCAAAGATTCCCCAATCTTCCTTAGTGATAGGAGAATTTTTTTCAGAAGTTGTTGAGTATGGAATTGGGCCCATTCCACTACAGGAAGAACAGACATCGCTTTTCAGATTGTTAATTTTGGGGCCGATCGTACCATCTTATAATCCATCCTAATTCTTCTAAGATCTGTCACCTTCTGCACGGCCATTACACACTTTTACTATGATCTTGCTATGATTAGAAAAATGTCCAGATAGGAGGACATCTTATTCCTGCCCTTTATTATAAACAAGGCCATTTCTGCTACTACCTTCGTAAAAAGCCATGGAAAGGCCAAACGGAAGAGCCTAAAATTAAAGGTGACGAACACTATCCTCTATGGTCACTACCACTCTGAGGAACTGTTGATGCGCAGGATGAATGGGGATCTGGTAATATGCGTCTTTCAAATCTAGGACCACCATTAAACATCTGGCATACAGGAGATGAACCGCTGATTTTACCATCTCCATTTTGAATTTCATGAAAATAAGTATTTTTTTTTAGTTGCTTTAAGTTTATAAATTGTGCAAAAGGAGTTGTCTGGTTTCTTTACTAGAAACAGTAGAGTAGAAACAATTCCCCTGTTCTGCCACTGGGACTGGAATAAGGACCTGTTTTTCTAACAACGTTAATACTTCCATCTCCATAATCGGAGAGCCACAAGCGCCTGCGACTACAAATTTTTGGGGAGGACTTGCATGAAATTCTAACTTTATACCTTCCCTTATGACCCTCCTTACCCAATCTCCTGCCACACTTTCCCATGCGGGAAGTAAAAACTTCAGTCTTCCTCCCACCGAACTTCTGGCATCATTGCTCTGATGGTTTTATAGGCTGGGAGGAGGAACCTACAAACAGAAAGCTCTTTGCCCCAACCCCTTTAGACCCAAAATTTTTGTTTTTATTGCTAAATTGCCCCCTACTCTGAAATCTGGTTGATGAACGAAAGAGACGTCTGGATCCTGCAAACGGAGTTGAGGAAGCGCCAGGGGAAAACCCTGGAAACCTCTTTCTTATCTGCTGCTTTCTCTAGGAGGGAATCTAGCTCCGGGCCAAACAAAAACTGAGCTTGACAAGAAATACTACAAAATCTCTGCTTAGAGGACAAATCCTCCCCTCTCCAATTTTTCAAGCAAAGATCTCAGCGGGCAGAAATGGACAGGGAGGAAGCCCATGCCGCCAGCTTTACATAATCCAGAGGCAACTGCGATTAAATCAACCGCCTTCTGTAGAGCAGAAGCTAAAAGAAGCTAAAATCTGCTCTCTTGGACATTTCTCTCTAATCTGACATTCTAACCGCTCTAACCAAATACTCATGGATCTGGCTGAAACTGTGGCAGCAATATTAGGTCTAAATGCTGAGGCCACAGCCTCCCAAGTACTCTTCAGACAGGAATACATTTTTTTAAATCTAACGGCTCCCTCAGGAATCCCATATCCTCAAAAGGTAAAGACTTGAAAATTTTGGAGCCCTAGCCCAAGAAGAAGACTACTTCCCAAGAAGGATACTTTCTTTTAAAGAATGGTAAAGAATGCATTTTTATCTGGTCTCTTCCATTCTCTGTCAATGAGGCCTACACACTCTTATGCAACGGGAAACATCTATGTCTTTTCTCTCAAAGGCCCTCAAACATCGAATCAACCACTGATTTATTTTCTTTAACATCTTCTAAGTTCAGAGTGGAGCAAATAGCTTTTAAGAACTTAGTCTTCAACTGGAAACAATGGCCTACCCACCATGCCATCTTCCGAGGAAAAGGAATTTTCTGACATGTCTGTTTCTAAACCTTCCCATCAGCTGAGGAATGAACTTCTGACTCCAGTCCTCTAAAGACTTCTTTTGGCGCTTACAGGACCTTAGGGAGACTTTCACCTCTGATCTGATAAGTGATTTGATATTCTTAAAAAAAAAAAACAGGCGATTCTTCCGCCACTGTCTTTTCTGTACACTGTTGGCACAGCTTCTTATATAAGGATGACAGGGAACATCTACACAATGCGCATTCCTTATTCTTTCTCTTAACCAAAACTTTCTTAGGTCTTGTCTAGAGAAAGAAAAAACATATTTCAATCTCATGTCAAATGTTCGGCACTTACCCGCTCCAAATCAGCAAAGAACAGGCGCCGGGATCTCTCCTTCTGCCGGGTCTGGTCTCTTTTCCTTCTCCATGTCTCAGAGCCGGGTTGCTTGTCTGGCAAAAGGATTGGGTAGCTCAGATATAGCCCTGATGTGGAGGGATAGAACTCCACACCTGGAGGATTCTAATGTAAGAGGAGGAATAGCGGAGAAGACACCCTACAACCACGCTGGTGTCTCCCACCATTCTGAAAGCTCCTGCCCCTTCCTGGTGGAACGCACATCCGACTTCCCTAATCGGAAGTGCGTCAAGTAGAACTTATGCCTTACCGGAAGTGGCATCAGTTCTCACAATGTCTCCTTCTCCTCTGGACCGCATGTAGAGGAAAACTGGCGCTCGGAAGATCCGATCCACGCTGGGTCCCGGTCACATGCGGTGGAATACAACACCCCACATGGGGCTGTTTCCATTACAAAGCATTCCCGCGTGGCCTCACTCCTATTGAGGAGCGCAAACGCACCTGCCACAAAAGCCCTGTGGCAGCCCCAGACTACCACCGGCTCTTAGGGTACTGCCAGCCCAACATATGGGTGAAAGCCCTCTCTGGGACTTCCATGCCATGGGCAAGAAACTAAAGGAAAACTGCAGGTCTCCCAATCCAGGGATAGAAAACCACTGAGGTGGGAGAGAGGCTCCACCTTTTTTATTCTGCAGGTTTCCTGTCCCTGGAGGTGGATCCTCTCGCTCTCTCTGTGGTGCTGTCATGGGGGAAGGGAAAAAATTGCTTTTTTGGCACAGTTTTTATTTTTTATTCTTGCACAGTAAATTATCAATTTTTGCAGATGACATTAAACTGGGTAAAGTAATAATACTGCTACACAGTATACTGCTACAGATGGATCTGGATAGATTGGAGACTTGGGCAGAGAAGTGGCAGTTGAGGTTTAAAACTGACAATTGTAAGGTTATACACATAGGAAGGAATAATGCAAGTAACCCGTACATACTAAATGGTAACACTGGGTAACACTGACATAGAAAAGGACTTTTTTTTTTTTACATCTTTATTACTATACAAAACAAGTACACAAAAAAAGTTCAACCTTAATATAATTATCACCATTTTTCCCCCTAACGCCATTTCCCCCCACTCCCCACTCTGTGAGTGGGG
This sequence comes from Bufo gargarizans, assembly GCF_014858855.1. Taxonomy (NCBI): domain Eukaryota; kingdom Metazoa; phylum Chordata; class Amphibia; order Anura; family Bufonidae; genus Bufo; species Bufo gargarizans. The sequence goes on along the minus strand of NC_058085.1, from coordinate 207,932,423 downwards.
GGAAATGGTATATATTAAATTGAATGGTATATATTAAATTGAATAAATTCCACGTACAGTCATATCAGAACTTCCAGAAGTCCCATATCTTAATCCATTTCTCTAATCCACCTCTCTGCTTATAAAGAATCCGTTCATAGTTTTTAACCTTATTAACCAGATTTATCCAATTGTTTACCTCTGGAGCGTGGCGTGCGAACCATCTCCGACTGATCAGGCGCCTGGCCAGTAGTAGTATTCTACCTAATAAGATCTTTTGCGATTTATGGCTACTTAATGTCAAAAGATCGTTCAGTAGAAACAATTGTGGCTGACGAGGGATCCGTATTTTTAATTTGTGGGTGAGGAGATTATTAATACTATTCCAGTATACTCCAAGTTCTGGGCATGCCCAGATCATGTGCAGATAATCCGCACCGACAGTGCAACCAGATGGGGGTAACATGGTCTATGATAAATATTAAACTGTATTAGAACGTGATTAAAATTATGAGAAAGTACATCTGGGTTAGTAAAAATACTCCCCCACCCTACCATTTGTATGTTTGGGCAATCCATTTCCCAGGCCCTTTGTCCTGGTGATAGTGTCTCAGAAAATCGTGACGTAATTTATATATATATTTGAAATCTTCATTCTTAAATGATATCTTCCCAAAACTCTCATTTAGCGTAGAAGAATTATCTATTTCTAACAGTGATTTATCATCCAAACTAAAAAGTGCCGACCGAAGCTGGAAATACCTAAACCAAGAAAGGTTCTCTACACTCTGTGATAATGCCACGAACGACTTAATTTCTCTATTCTTAACAACCTGTGCCATATAAAGAACCCCATTCTTTTGCCAGAATTGATCCATTGCTATACCATCTAAAGTCTGTAAGTGAATATTGTGCCAGAGAGGTGTGAATATAAGTGACTATTACCTTTACCCCCAACCATCCTCTAATAGTAGTCCACGTTTTCGATAGTTATTTTGCAGTCCCTTTGTAACCCCGATCTCTGTTAGTCAATAGCCCAGATTCCAGAAGCGTAAATATATTATTGGGCATAGAGCTTCTTACTAGGCTACTTAGAAGTGTACTATTTGGCCATTCATTACACATCCATAGCTGAGCAGCAATAAAGTAGCCTTTAAAGTATGAGAGATTTAGACCCCCATGCTCCAACGGTTTATATAGGTATTCCAGTTTGAGTCTTACTCGTTTTCTTCCCCAGACTAAGTAATTAATTATTCTTTCCATAAGATTGAAATATTAATCCTCTATCCAAATAGGTATATTCCTAAGAACATAGAAGAATTGGGGTAGAATTAGCATCTTGTCAGCTCTAGATAAAGGAAGTCTCAGCCAAATCCCTATTTTTGAATATGTATAGTATATAGTGGGCACTCAATAACTGGCGCACTACATCAGGTGTATGGCGTTATAATTACAACACATTTATTCAACAGTCAATACAATACATCTAAAATACTTCATATCAATTTGCTATTCCTAAAATAGTGCGGTCTGCTTATAGGTAATGAATTTCAGATATACATTCATATATAGTAAAATCCTCTAAAACTGATCCATAAAATTCCCATATGTTAACATAAGCACTGATCTCTTATTACTATCGCTTCAGAGAGAGAGTCTCGAACGTGTAGCTCACTGTTAGATAGTACGGTCCACAGTCTTGATCATATAGTGTATCAGTGAGTATAAGTGATGGATTTGTACTCACTTTTGAAGGCCAGTTTGCTTATCTCTGCCTTTGGCGGCGTCCCACCACAGGTCAGTGCACTCACCCGACTTCTTTGCTACAATGTGGAGTATCCTCCAATACTGTGTTTCCACGATGCCGTTACAGTGGTTGGCAGCCTCCTCACCGCTTTCAGCTGTGCGTCCCACGTGTTACTGGCGTCCTGCATCTTACCAGCGTTCCACGTGATCAGGACGTCAGAGGAACCCTCGTTTTTTGATTGGTTTGGAGTTCCTGTAGTAAATCGGGGGTGGTGTCAACTCCCGTCTATGCGATTTTTCGTTACTTGTTCGTAACTTTACGTGTTAATCAGCTGATATTTCCAGTATGGTAAGGTGTCTTTTCAGTATAAGGATCTCATCCGCTATACGCGTTTCAAGGTCTCGGACATCTTCCTCAGTAGCTGGTTAGGAGATCCTCCATTGCTTCCTTATATACCCTGACGGGTTACACCTTTTCAAAATCTGGTTTGGATTGAAGAATTTTTTTTTTTTCTTTAATTAATGTGTGGGTTAATAATCTGAATATACTTATTTAAAATTCATTTTGTGTATTGACATATAGAAATAACAGACCTTATTGAAATGCGATACATATTCTCAAAACAATAAATTTCTATATGATTTTCGTACGATTAAAAAATTGATAGGTTTTCATGCAATTATTATGCGATTAAAAGAATTTTCCATAAGATTATAAAAATTCATCTGATTTTCGTGTATACTCTTTAGGACTCTCTTCTGTGTACAATCTTTATATATACTAAAATCTAATTAAGATTCTTAATTGAACAAGAATCCAAATTTATTATGGGTACACCTAAACGTATGCCTGTTTTCTACACTATACCAAAAAGGTTCACAAAAATCCACTGGACCCTCCGGGGAGACTCATTATCTCCGGTATAGGATCATAAACATCCAACTTGTCCCAATATCTAGATAGACTACTGCAACCAGTAGTGAGGAAGACGTTTGCCTATATCAGGGATACCACACAGATAGTCCAGACCATCGAGAACCTCAAGTATGAACCAAATTGGATCCTTGGAACTCCCAATGTTAACTCCCTATACACTATAATAAGACATGACCAAGGATTAGAAGCTTTGACAACAATTGACGTCATATGGGGAATACTTACTGGATCAAATAGAATATATAGCGAAAGGGGTACAACACATCCTAACCCATAATTATTTTGCATATGATTCAGAATTTTTTCTCCAGATAAGGTTTATGGCACAATGGGAGGATCAATATATAGTACCCAGAATGGGGACGGACCTGGTGCTCTGGTGAAGATTCATCGATGACGTGATCTTCATCTGGCAGGGAACAGAGGAACATCTAACATTATTTCTGGGCCATATAAATCAGGATGAAAACAATATAAAATTCAGTTCAAAAATTCATAAAAAACAAATAGAATTTTTGTATCTGACCATCAAAGTTGAAGACGACAAACTGATATGTCAAACATACCAGAAGGAGATAGCTAGAAATAGCTATATTCTCTATACAAGCTGCCATCTACCTAAGGGACAATTTAGGAGGTCACGGCGCAATTGCACGAAGGAAGAGGATTATATTAAAGAAGCCCTGTCCATGAAGGAACAATTCTTGACAAAAAAATATCCCTTAAAACAGGTCGAGAAATCCTTAATGGAAGTGAAAAACATGGATAGAAAAATGTTCTTTGAGGAAGAAGCCATTATTCAAAATCATTGGCCACATATTACAAATGATAAATTGATAGGACCATATTTAACCAATGGCCCACAAATAGTGTATACAAAAGCACCTAATTTAGCCCTTAAAATAGCACAGACTGTAAAAAATAAGAAGAATAATACCCCCAAAAATTATTTTAATCTAAAGGGATTCTATAGGTGCAATACTTGCAGCAATTGCAAAAATACAAAATTTCCAAAAAAAAAAAACAAGTATAGTCTTCCTCTACATCTAATACATTTTCGCATGAAACTGACACATTCCTATCGTGCAATACATCAAATGTCCTGTACCTAATTGAGTGCCCCTGCAAAAAACAATATATAGGGCGATCAAAAAGGTTACTAAAGTTCAGGATTGCAGAACATATGACCAAGATCAGAACAGGATATGAGAAGCACTCACTGTCAAAGCATTTTAAATATCATAATCAAGACCCCTCCCAATTAAGTAAAACACAGAGAGAGAATGCACCAAACAGATATAACACTGACTATGCTGGCAAGAAATAAATGCAGGTATTAAAAGCTGAGACTTTTGCCAATATATTCCAGTCATGGAGATATCGGAGCCCATCATGCACCACGTCACGGTTCTCAGCATGGCAAGGGGTCCTAACCGCTGCTCTAACTATGGTGTGAACACGGTCTGAAGGTGATATAATTCAGCTCACAGCCAAGCTTCCCACAAATGCCCAGCATGTATACTGCGGTAGTACTATGCGAATGAAGCCAGGCCGCGAGCCACACCCACACCAGACCATGTGATGGAGGTTACCAGGTGCAAAAGAGTGTTAGAATGCCAAGTACAGGCAAACGCACTCAAATCTAACAAGGCAGAAAGAGAAAAACAAAAATATATGGAATATATTGGCAAAAGTCTCAGCTTTTAATACCTGCATTTATGTCTTGCCAGCATACTCAGTGTTATATCTGTTTGGTGCATTCTCTCTCTGTGTTTTATATGATTAATTGCTACATTCTGTGTAGTTTGCTCTTGTGGTGCATGTGGACCGCTCCAATATCCTCCATTGTATGCATATTTTGCTGGGGTTAGTCGATTACTGCGGTCCACATGCGGTCGGGCTGCTCCCCCAATAAAAGACACGCCACAGTGTCAGGGGCTGAGCAGCTCCTCCAGAAATGCCCTCCCAATTAAGGTTTATGGCATTCAAAAAAATAGATATACATTGGAGGGGAGGTGATCACATTTCCAATATGTCACGGCAGGAAGCAAGGCGTATATACGACTTTAACACCTTGTTACCTGAAGGCCTAAATGCATATTTTGAAATATTCGGTTTCCTGTAAATGGGAGGAAACATTAAGGGGTGGGTGCCCCCTGCTGATGAGATATCGGCGTTTTGGCTGTATTATCAGCACCCTGATCTCCCCTCCGCTAGGGGCCCCCACCTCCATACATCATTATTATTATAATTACACATTATGTAAACTGCATATGAATTTTAGTTAAATCTTAATTAGATTTTAGTATATATAAAGATTGTACACAGAAGAGAGTCCTAAAGAGTATACACGAAAATCAGACGAATTTTTATAATCTTATGGAAAATTCTTTTAATAATCACATAATAATCGCATGAAAACCTTATCGAAATGTTTTAATAATCGTACGAAAATCATATCGAAATTTATTGTTATGAGAATAAGGTCTGTTATTTGTATGTCAATACACAAAATGAATTTTAAATAAGAAGTATATTCAGATTATTAACCCACAAGTTAATTAAAGAAAAAATAAATTTGGAAAAATTTGGAAAAATCTTAGCTCAAGAATGTAGTGAAGGATCCGAAAATTTCTTCAATTCAAACCAGATTTTGAAAAGGTGTAACCCGTCAGGGTATATGAGGAAGCAATGGAGGATCTCATAACCAGCTACTGAGGAAGAGGTCCGAGACCTTGAAATGCGTATAGCGGATGAGATCCTTATACTGAAAAGACACCTTACCATACTGGAAATATCAGATGATTAACACGTAAAGTTACGAACAAGTAACGAAAAATCGCATAGATAGGAGTTGACACCACCCCGATATACTACAGGAACTCTAAACCAATCAAAAAACGAGGGTTCCTCTGACGTCCTGATCACGTATAAATTGGGCAGGGTTCTTATCTTCCACACCCTCTGGAATCCCCAGTATTCTAACATTGTATCTTCGTGATCCATCTTTCAGATCCACCACCTTTCTATTAAGAAGATTAAGATCTGTCTTCAAGGTGACCATCTCTATATTTACTTTTTTAGAATCATTCTGTATAATAGCCATAGAGCTCTCAACTTTATCAACTCTCTCGGATTTTGGACACATCATCCCTAATCAAACCCACATCAGCTTGAATTGCCCCGAGCTGGGTTGTAATGCCCTGTATTAGGTCCCTGTTTTGTTTTACCGCCAGTAGTATTTCTTTTAGGGGGGAGGGATTGGTACCAGTCCCATCTTCTCCCTCTGTTCCCTCTTCCCCTTGAGGGTAGCCAGAAGCTTTTGGTGGTTCAAGGTCCATCACTTCAAAGTTATCAGTTCTTTTATTACTAGTATTCTTTTGCCCGCCTCTTGTATTGACCCTTGGGGACCTCAAAAATGTATCTATTTTTGCTCCTTCAAAGGGTTTAGTGGCCGATTTCTGACCAGAGAGGTCCATAGACCATCTACTAGCCTTTGGAGCCATTCCTTTTTCTTTTTCCTTGATTTTCACCTCTTTTCCTTTTCTTTTTCCCTTTCCTTTCCCCTTTTTCTTTCTCCCCCCCTTTTCTTTTTATTAATACGTATGATGTCCCGTATAAAATGTAGGTCGATAATACACTGATGTTGTTTAGTTAGTTAGTTTGATAATTCAATAGTTAGTCAGCAAAGAAACAATAATGGAGAAATTTCACCAATGTTCATTTTCAGCCCGTCAACCGGGAGGCACAAAAAGCGCAATCAGGAGGACCAGCAGGCCACGGGGAACCGGAGGATCAGACAGGAGGCCGCCAGGGGAACACCAGGAGGGACGATCGCCCAGGGTCTGACACCACCACTGAGCACACAGGACACGGCACCAGGAACCATCCAGAGGGGAGAGAGCAGCACCCCAAGCCACAGACAGGCACCAACAGCCCCAGGGAAACCCAAGAGGCGCCGGGAAGCAGGTTCTAGTAGAACGAAAAGGGACAGGGGACCCAGCCAGAGCCTCCGACAACCCGGACCCCCAGCGACCAAGGATATATAATCAGGAAGCCAGGGATGTCAGCCAACCAGTCAGCAAGCGGTTCCGGTCCGGACGAGGAGGCAGAAGGGGAGAACGGAGCCTCCAGGCGACCGGGCCCCAGTGATCCCAGATGAAAACAGTCTGTGGTCTAGCCAGGGAAGCAAGGCGGAGGAAAAGGAAACGGGAGCATTGGGCGGTCGAGGCAATGGAGTCAATCCGCAATCCAAGCAAGGAAGCTAGAGAGGAGAACGGAGACACCACCATGAAAAATCGGCGGTCAGCGAGGGAGCCGTATAGCGGGAGGAGAGGAGAGCACGACGTCCTACGTCATCGCCTTAAAACTGACTCAAAGGTTTAAAACTGACAATTGTAAGGTTATGCACATAGGAAGGAATAATGCAAGTAACCCGTACATACTAAATGGTAATACTGGGTAACACGGACAGTGAAAAGGACTTTTAGTGGACAGCAAACTTAACTGTAGAAACCAGTGCAAGACAGCTGCTGCCAAGGCCAATAAAATTAAGGGGCATAGATGCATGCAATGAGTAGATAGTCCTGAAACTTTACAAATCACTAGTCAGATCTACTGTGTACAGGTCTGTACTCCTGTGAACAAGATAGACATAGCAGAGCTGGAGAGGGTTCAGAGAAGGGCAACTAAAGTAATAACTGGAATGGGTGGATTACAATACCCAGAAAGATTATCAGAAATGGGGTTATTCAGTTTAGAAAACTGCGGGGAGATCTATTAACCATGTGTAAATATATCAGGGGTTGGTACAGAAATCTCTCCCATCATCTACTTATCCCCAGGACTGTGACTGTGAAGAGGGGACAGCTTCTGCACCTAGAGGAAAGAAGGTTTCTGCACAAACATAGAAGGAGGATTCGTTACAGTAAGAGCAGCGAGACTATGGAACTCTCTGACTAGAAAAAGTAACCCGCCTCCAATATCTCCAAATCAAATTGCCCAATAGTAAATTTGTCTTAGGCCACTTTCACATCTGCGTTTTTGCTGGATCCAGCAGGGATAAGCAAAAACGATTCTGTTAGGATAATACGACTGGCTTCATCCGTTATGAACGTATCAGGTTGTATTATCTCTAAAATGGCCATGACGCATCTGATATTATGTGTCCGAGAAAAAGGATCCGGCACCATTGACTTACATTGTTTCATGCAGGATCAGGATCAATCTTGCGCCGCATCCCTTGCAGCGTTTTTCTGTCTAGTATGGGAGCGCAACTAAACGGAATGCATTCTGTTCCGTTTTGTCCCCATTGACAATGAATGGGCACAAGACGAGCTTTGTTCCTCTGGTATTGAGATCCTATGACGGACCTCAAAAACAGAAAGGAAAAATGCTGATGTGAAAGTAGCCTTAGTTGTCCATAGCAACCAGAGCTCAGCTTTTATTTTTTCAGAGCCCTGTAGGAACTGAAAGCTGAGCTCTTATTGGTTGCTATGGGCTATTTATTAGGCAGTATGATAAAAGTGGCCTATTGTGTCAGAAAAATTGTGTTCTCCCTGGATGACTGTGGAAGGCTATGTGCGAAGCAGATAGATTAAGGAAACACAAGCGACCTTTGCTGACATGTACCTGGGAAAACCACCAGCTAAACGTTGTACTCTGGTTCAGAAATGGCATCAAACTGGCTCTGTTGCCTCAATAGTTCAGGACAGCTGAAGTTGTGCATATAATTCAGCAGCAGATTGCAAATAGCCCCCAACAATCAACTCGAAGACTGTCTCCAGCTACTTTGACACATGCCGAGAGGTGGCCGGACAAAAAAACGCAGCTTGCCGTAGTTTTATTCCGGCCACCGCTCAGCATGTTTGCTGTGCCCTGGCCCGCCCCTATTATAGTGAATGGGGCTGGAGTGGACTTCCGTCGGCACGGTGGACTTGCGGCAGCACGGATCCGACAGGCTGTTCCCCTGCCGGAACAGCCTGCTGGAAAAAGCTACCGCAAGTGTGAAAGTAGCCTCAGCAAGTTGTTGTATCACGAACGACATGTCAGCGAGTGCTAAAATCTCTGAACCTGAATAACCTGTAGTTATTAGATTTATGGGGAAGAGTTGTTGTTCCAGGGAGTTATTTTGATTGGAGTTGGGAAGGAATTTGTACCCCTAATGCCTCATTCACACAGCTAATATTCTGTCAGTGATTTCTATCAGTGATTTTGAGCCCAAACCAGATCTCTCCCTTATACTTTATGTCTGTGGAGGCTCTAATCCTGGTTTTGGCTCACAATCACTGATGAAAATCACTGACTAAAACACTGACGTGTGAATGAGGCTTTAAATGAGGAAAATTGGCTGATACCTCACAGGTGTTTTTTGCCTTCCTCTGGATCAAATTGCAGGATAACGGGCTAAACTGGATCGACAGATTTCTTTTTTCAGCCTAACAAAGTATGCATGTTAAATATTGTCTGAAAAAAAATGTTGGGATGCAGAGGGGCTAGTGTAAAATAACTAAATAAGTAGCACTTACCTGCTAAATTGCTTGTGGCTTCAGTGTTGCTAATCTGGTCCTCCACACCAGGGCTTCAGCGCTAATATGTCAACAGCAAGTGACTGCTGCAGCCAATCATTTGCCTCAAATTTATATAGTTGAGTCAATGATGAAGCTCTGTAACAAAGACAGACAAATAGGACCAGAACGGCAATGTTGGAGTCCTAGGCAATTTAACTGATAACAAGCTGTGACAAAATATTTCCTAGTCTCCTAACTCCTTTAATTAAAAGTATTTTTGTCTACTCCCATCTGTCCCTGTCATCTTAATATACCAAATGATGTTAGTAAGAGCTAGGGAACAGATTGGAGTACGATTTCAGGACCAACTAATTGTTAGAGGTCTGTTACCATGGAGACCAAACGATGTGCATAGCAGCTGTATACACAAAAGAATACTTACAGGGTTATTCCAGTTTTAATTTAATAGGAAAATATACAATTTTCTAATATATCTGTACAAGTATTTAAAATGCTGCACATACCTTTCTTATATCAGGCAGATGACCTCTATCTAAAGTAGTATGGTATAGCCCATGTATAATTGTTTTTATTATGTATCAATTGCCTAACTGAAACATGGCAAGTATCATGTGACTGCAGGTAAAGAAGAAAGACCATGACTGTTCGCTGCGCTGTGAAGTTAAGGTGAGAGGAGAGACTTTAATGGTGTTTATAACCAATGCGTTTTGGAATCAAACAGATCTATCTAGATTTTGATTATATTTTAAAGCGGTGGACTAATTGTTTAAAAAAAAAACTGTGAATTTCTAGTGGTTCGTTCGCATATATATATATATATATATATATATATATATACATATATATATATATATATATATATATATATATACATACACACACACACTCACCTAAAGAATTATTAGGAACACCATACTAATACAGTGTTGGACCTCCTTTTGCCTATCAGAACTGCCTTAATTCTACATGGCCTTGATTCAACAAGGTGCAGATAGCATTCTTTAGAAATGTTGGCCCATATTGATAGGATAGCATCTTGCAGTTGATGGAGATTTGAGGGATGCACATCCAGGGCACGAAGCTCCCGTTCCACCACATACCAAAGATGCTCTATTGGGTTGAGATCTGTGGGGGCCATTTTAGTACAGTGAACTCATTGTCATATTCAAGAAACCAATTTGAAATGATTAGAGCTTTGTGACATGGTGCATTATCCTGCTGGAAGTAGCCATCAGAGGATGGGTACATGGTGGTCATGAAGGGATGGACATGGTCAGAAACAATGCTCAGGTAGCCCGTGGCATTTAAACAATGGCCAATTGGCACTAAGGGGCCTAAAGTGTGCCCAAAAAACATCCCCCACACCATTACACCACGACCACCAGCCTGCACAGTGGTAACAAGGCATGATGGATAAAATGTTCTCATTCTGTTTACGCCAAATTCGGATGTCTCAACAGAAATCGAGACTCATCAGACCAGGCAACATTTTTCTAGTCTTTAACAGTCCAATTTTGGTGAGCTTGTGCAAATTGTATAGTAGAAAAATTGGATTGGATCACCCTCCAATTATTATGGAGTGGGTGCTCCCCCTAAAAGATATCCCCAATCTTCTAAGGTATATAAGTAACTGAATAATTAAGAGGGGCACACCTGCATCTAATAATCACATGGAGCTACAGCCAATACGTTTAATACTATTTATTTGCAACAAATGATAACAACTAAAATAAATGAGGTACCTCAATAATACTATACAATATACAATGTATTCACTTAAAACCATAAAAATTGATACGATCTGTAAGGGCTGGATGTTAACTAGAATAGGATATCACTAATTATAGGTTGCTGTGCAGTAAAAGATCGTGGGTATTTGGTTTTGTATACAGTCTTGGATACAAATTCCAATGTGCAGGATTGGTTTGGTGCGCAATGTCTCTGCTGATGGTAAGTAAATAGCAACTATGACTGGTAGTTTACGAATATGGATACAGTCTCGTTCCTTTAGTTGGTTATCTTCACAGCATGTACCGGATAGTGTACTGTTAATTATATATTACTGTGTGTATACACACTACTCACTGTTCTGGAGCAATGGAGTGACCGATCCCTCGTTCTAAGCGTGGCGTCCCACGTGTTGTAGCATAGGTGATATCAATTCCGGTCCGCTCTTTTGTATGATTGAACAGAGTGCCGTGACAAGGAAAAAAACTGTCCGTTTAGACGCCGGGGTCTGAAATTGTTAAGACCCACTCAGATCTTCGGCGTTACTTAGTGTCTGTTGATCTAGACACAGCAGGACTTGAGTTTCTTCCTGTCGGCTGTAGAGAAGTGCTTCCAAAGATTCAAATATGTTGCGCAGATTATATGCTGCGGTTTCTTTCTTTACTCTAGACTTGTGTACACCAGACGCGTTTCGGAGTTGGCAGTGACTCCTTCCTCAGTGGTCAAGTCTCGTCTGTTGGATGGGGGTTTATATAGGGCTAAATCCATCTGCTCATTATGGTTTGTTTCGTCATCACAGAGTAAAACGGAAAATCTGGATATAGGTTTCTTGGTTGTTTGCCCTTTAATCCTCTTGTTATACATATGTACATGTTCACTAAATATAGCAAGCATGTGCATAAGAGTATATATATATATATATATATATAGCAATTGATAAGATAAATGTATTGGGTGATAATATATATTTTAAAAAACAGTCATATAAATGATTTTTCAAATATATCGATGGGGCTTGGTATGTAATATGGTTTGCAGCAACTTACTCATATAGAATTATATAAATCGCATATACTATGTATATATTGAATCGTCATTTCATATATCTCTTGATGCGGTTAGATATTCTTTACATTTGATATTGTGTGTATCTCCATCTAATGCGGTTTTTGTGCGTTTTATCCACATAAATACAATCTTTGATCTCCATATGATTATATATGGAGATACAAACAAGGCCAAAGGAATAGACACCGCAATTCAAGATTATAATAAAATAAAATAATGAAAATGTTAATAAAATTGTTAAAAAATATAATAAAAACTTTATAAAATAGTTACAAACATATATAGTGTGTATAATATATTTGTAAGTGTTATATTCTACAAAGTTGCTTAATGGATCGTGCATTACTTGTACATGTTAGTTCTCCTTTCTATATGCCTGTTAATACGATTCCAATCGTTATTGTATTTTACTTTTTTACTTCATTTGACCATATCTGCATCACCATCTGGTGGACATCTATATATTTAATCTATATGGGTACAGTGTTAGCCTCCATATAGATGCTTCCATGCATCCATGCACGGTCAAATAATATTTGACATCGCAATTCTAAAACCTAATATTTAAATATCAAATAGTGAAGATATAAAATAGTGAAGATATAAAATGGTAATAATGTGGAAATTTAAAAAGATTGTATAAAATTTCCACATTATTACCATTTTATAGGGTAATATCCAGCCCTTACAGATAGTATCAATTTTTATGGTTTTAAGTGAATACATTGTATATTGTATAGTATTATTGAGGTACCTCATTTATTTTAATTGTTATCATTTGGTGCAAATAAATAGTATTAAATGTATTGGCTGTAGCTCCATGTGATTATTAAATGCAGGTGTGCCCCTCTTAAATATTCAGTTACTTGTGCAAATTGTAGCCTCTTTTTCCTATTTGTAGTGGAGATGAGTGGTACCCGGTGGGGTCTTCTGCTGTTGTAGCCCATCCGCCTCAAGGTTGTGCGTGTTGTGGCTTCACAAATGCTTTGCTGCATACCTCTGTTGTAACGAGTGGTTATTTCAGTCAACGTTGCTCTTCTATCAGCTTGAATCAGTCAGCCCATTCTCCTCTGACCTCTAGCATCAACAAGGCATTTTCGCCCACAGGACTGCCGCATACTGGATGTTTTTCCCTTTTCACACCATTCTTTGTAAACCCTAGAAATGGTTGTGCGTGAAAATCCCAGTAACTGAGCAGATTGTAAAATACTCAGACCGGCACGTCTGGCACCAACAACCATGCCACACTCAAAATTGCTTAAATCACCTTTCTTTCCCATTCTGACATTCAGTTTGGAGTTCAGGAGATTGTCTTGACCAGGACCACAACCCTACATGCATTGAAGCAACTGCCATGTGATTGGTTCACTAGATAATAGCATTAATGAGAAATAGAACAGGTATTCCTAATAATTCTTTAGGTGTGTGTGTGTATGTATATATATATATATATATATATATATATATACACACACACACACACACACACATACATATACACACACACTATATATACACACACACAGTACAGACCAAAAGTTTGGACACACCTCATTCAAAGAGTTTTCTTTATTTTCATGACTATGAAAATGGTAGATTCACACTAAAGGCATCAAAACTATGAATTAACATGTGGAATTATATGAATAACAAAAAAGTGTGAAACAACTGAAAATGTCATATTCTAGGTTCTTCAAAGTAGCCACCTTTTGCTTTGATTACTGCTTTGCACACTCTTGGCATTCTCTTGATGAGCTTCAAGAAGTAGTCACCTGAAATGGTCTTCCAACAGTCTTGCAGGAGTTCCCAGAGATGCTTAGCACTTGTTGGCCCTTTTGCCTTCACTCTGCGGTCCAGCTCACCCCAAACCATCTCGATTTGGGTTCAGGTCCGGTAACTGTGGAGGCCAGGTCATCTGGCGCAGCACCCCATCACTCTCCTTCATGGTCAAATAGCCCTTACACAGCCTGGAGGTGTGTTTGGGGTCATTGTCCTGTTGAAAAATAAATGATGGTCCAACTAAACGCAAACCGGATGGAATAGCATGCCGCTGCAAGATGCTGTGGTAGCCATGCTGGTTCAGTATGCCTTCAATTTTGAATAAATCCCCAACAGTGTCACCAGCAAAACACCCCCACACCATCACACCCCCTCCTCCATGCTTCACGGTGGGAACCAGGCATGTAGAGTCCATCCGTTCACCTTTTCTGCGTCACACAAAGACACGGTGGTTGGAACCAAAGATCTCAAATTTGGACTCATCAGACCAAAGCACAGATTTCCACTGGTCTAATGTCCATTCCTTGTGTTCTTTAGCCCAAACAAGTCTCTTCTGCTTGTTGCCTGTCCTTAGAAGTGGTTTCCTAGCAGATATTCTACCATTAAGGCCTGATTCACACAGTCTCCTCTTAACAGTTGTTCTAGAGATGTGTCTGCTGCTAGAACTGTGTGTGGCATTGACCTGGTCTCTAATATGAGCTGCTGTTAACCTGCGATTTCTGAGGCTGGTGACTCGGATGAACTTATCCTCCGCAGCAGAGGTGACTCTTGGTCTTCCTTCCTTCCCGGTGCGGTCCATATGTGAGCCAGTTTCTTTGTAGCGCTTGATGGTTTTTGTGACTGCACTTGGGGACACTTTCAAAGTTTTCCCAATTTTTCGGACTGACTGACCTTCATTTCTTAAAGTAATGATGGCCACTCATTTTTCTTTACTTAGCTGCTTTTTTCTTGCCATAATACAAATTCTAACAGTCTATTCAGTAGGACTATCAGCTGTGTATCCACCTGACTTCTCCACAACGCAACTGCCCCATTTATAAGGCAAGAAATCCCACATATTAAACCTGACAGGGCACACCTGTGAAGTAAAAACCATTTCAGTTGACTACCTCTTGAAGCTCATCAAGAGAATGCCAAGAGTGTGCAAAGCCTCAAAGCAAAAGGTGTCAACTTTGAAGAACCTAGAATATGACATATTTTTAGTTGTTTCACACTTGTGTTATGTATATAATTCCACATGTGTTAATTCATAGTTTTGATGCCTTTTCTTTTACCCTTCATTTATTTATTCAATGCCATGAAATGTGTTTTTAAAATGGAGTCTCTTTGCATTACATTGCTTTTAAACACCAGTTAAGTCTCTCATCTCTCCTCTACCTCCAGTCAAACTTCTGGATCAGATATCGGTGGGACAGCGTGCAACCGTAAACCCAGCTCCTTCCAAAACACAACAGGCTGTCATGCCCTCTGCACAACAGCATAAGGTGAGTGTCGTTGAATTTGGGGGCGATTTTCAGCCACAGTCCTACACTAGTGATCTCCCTTTTTCATTCCAGATGAAAAAGTCATGTGACACTCTTCACAATATAATCCATAATATTGTGTAAGCAGTAGTGTTACATGACATACATGTACTTGGTCAGCATACAAGACACATTAATGTGGTAAGTAAATAACAATAGTTGTGGAATCAATTTTTATTATGGTTGTTACAGTAACTATAATACTTTGTATTTTAATAGATGCATGTCTGTAGGAGATGATGTAATATGGCTGCCTGTCTCTAGATGTCATGTTAATTAAGTTTAGTGTAAAAATAAACAATACAGATCTGTTTCTGCACTAATAGACACAAAGAGATACTGCTGCAGGTAGTAATACTATATATGTTCTGATCCTCAATACACAATTACTACCTGTTAGAAACCTGGTCAGTTAACAGTAGCAAGGTCACATGGTACTTGTGAGGGTCATAAGACTGATGTCAAGTGTAGTCCTATCCAGCTCTCATATGGATGCATTTTACAAGACTAAAATGGGCTGTACCATTTTCTTTCTATAGAGAGAGGCTACTGTATGTATGTAATAGAGTTCTGCATGCAAAATGTTAAATAGATGTATATTAGAAAAAATTGTTCAACATCTTATTCTCTAAATATATACATGTAATCATTAAAACCAGAATACCTCTTTAAAACTATTTGCTAAACTGCTTCATTATTTTTATTGCATCAAGTCTTTTAAAAATATTTGCGAAAGTGAACCTGCAATTTAGGCATATCAGTAGGAAAGATGAGGTTGCACAATACAAGATGGGACTGCAATCTTTTATAAAATTAAAAAACAAATTAGAATTTTATATTTAGAAAATCAGCTATACAACAGTTGATGAAGTAACACTTTGATAATGATCCAGGTAAAAATGTTATGCCCGTTTCAGTTGGGCATTACATAAAGTAAATCATAGGTTAAGACCTAGGGTTGCATCACCTGCATTGTTCAGAGGTACAGTCCTTAAGTCACATGATTTCTGAAGAGGTGAATGTTATTGTAGTGCAGAAATGTTATCTTCATCGGCTTTAAATACACTCTTTTCTTAGATTTCACCTAAAAATTACAGACTTTCCCCTATGTATGGCAACAAGAAAGTGCCTTCCTCAATCAATCTCTAGATTCGCAAAGACTCATGTCAAAAACGTAGTGCACATACGATCAAGAACTAGCGTTTGCTTTAAGTGCAGCTGCTTATTGAAAGATTAAAAGATCAACAGGTTTCAACAAACTGTCTCAGTTAACATCCACAATCAAATATGACAAAGTTCATGTCTGGAAAAAGGGATTGGAAGCTGAAATCCAACTGGCTGAAGAAAACAAAAAAAAAGTGGGAGAGGGACATACTGAGTGGCAGTTGATGCTTTATGGTTGCTCTCCCAAGATCTCTTGTGCTTGTTTGGGATAAATCCCTGCAGCTTCTGTATAGGTCCACAAGGCTGTTTTGAATATTCCTTTATTAAGCTTTCATAGTTTCTTGCCTTTACTCTTGTGAGATTTACTTTGATCATCCGTTAGGCCTCTATATTGCTGCATGAATGGCACTTTGGGAGATGAGGAATCCAGAAACATGCTTGGGATATCATTTCCAAAATAAATTTTGTTGTTTGTGGAGATAACTTGAAATTTCACAAGTTCAAGATACTCTGGTGTTAGCTTTAACTGTGGAAATAGGGTGACAAGAAATTAAAACAAAAAAAAGGACACAAAGTTTATGGGTATAGTAAAGAATGTGTGCGCTTGGCCAATAAAGTAGCTACACCAGGGATCAGCAACCTTCGGCATTCCAGCTGTTGTGAAACTATAACTCCCAGCATGCTCCTTTCACTTCTCTGGGAGTCCAGAGAACAGCCAAGCAAGTGTGCACGATGTGCCAGAGGTTGCTGATTCCTGAGCTACACAATGGACTGTTCCCAAAGTGGATTCCTACCAAGTAGTATAATGCCCTTGCAGCATTGTCAAACTGTACTGCTCCCATACATTCTGACAGTACCTTTAGAGTACTGTGTTTTTAGACCATAAGACACAACAAACCATGAGACGCACCAATAATAAGCATAAAAATAGGAAAACATTTTTAATGTATATTGTAACACCACATCAGATTGAAAGAGCAGAGATGGGTTAGGGTACAGAGTATATAAAGAGTGAAGATGATGGTGGACAGTGAGGAGAAATATATATATATATATATATATATATATATATATATATATATCTCAATATCAGTCAGTGAGGGTACACAGTGGAGGGGGTGGGATACTGTATACCCCAACTCTTTCCCTCCGCCTCCAGTCAGTATACACTGCACTGGGGAGACTGCACTGTGTGTATAGGTGAGGCAGTGAGGCTGGTTGGCACATCATAATGAGAAAGACTGTACAGCATGGGGGTGTATTGGCAGCACAAAAGATACATAGATTTACTGTGCTGTGCATACAAATATGTGTGCTATTTGTTCACTGAAAGTCATACTTTGTTCAGTGAGTAGATAACACAGAGATGGAGGGGGGATGGATGGGAGATTTATCAGTCATTTTCCTAGTGCAGGGATCAGCAACCTCCAGGTGTTGTGAAACTACATCTCTAATCATGCACACTTGCTTGGCTACTCTCTTAACTCCCACAGAAGTGAAAGTAGAATGCTGGGAGTTGTAGTTTCACAACAGCTGGAGGGCCGAAGGTTGCTGATCCCTGTCCTAGTGTCTCAAACACAAGGTTTGCATTTTTTTATTTATCTTTTTAACGCCACCAGGCCTAAATCTAGTCACAAGTGTTGTTTCTACACACCCACACCACTTTCCAAAGAGGGGGCACGGCCATCAGCTCCAGTACATTGATCAACATTTACGCCAGTTGTCTGGCATAAATGATGACTGAAATCTACACCAGCTATGAGATGGCTTAGAGTGCATTTTAGTATTACAGACTGCCACATAATGCACCACAACATACATTAAAGGGGTTATAAATAAATAAAATACAGCACTGGAAATCTGATGATCAACAATAAATACAGCTAAGCAAGTTCTAGGCAAAAACAATTATTTCCTCATTTCCCTCATGAATATTCATGGGCGTAAAAAAAAGACTGCCTTTCCCCTCCCCCTGCTCCGCAAAAAGCAGTCAAAAATTGCTGCCCCGAGTGAAATGTCTGACTGCTGGAATACCCATGTTGTATGTGTAGGACTACAAGTTCCAGCTGTACAGTACAATGAAATCCCTGATACACACAGGATCCTCCCCCTACCTTTTCTTGTGCAATGCTCTGCAGAACTACTCCAGTCTGTCAGTTCTGTGATTGCGGGGTAAGGAGGGAAGATCCTGTGCCTAGCATTTATCTCTTCACTGCCTGGGGAAGAGGAAGCCCTGCAGCTGCTCAGCAAAGCCTCCAACCCAAGTCTGTGCTGCTGATGGTAGAATGGGTTAAACTTTTCTGAAGAATCCATTGGAAGGGGAGACACAGGGCAGACAGCAGCAGATGGCAGTGCAGGGGGACAAACACAGACCTGCTCCCCAGGCTTCTTCATTAAACATCATCAGAGCAGGGAGAAAAGTCGACATCACAGATAATGTGACACTCAGTGAAATATGAGAATAGGGTCACTGCAGATTAAGTGAATTGCAAAACTTACATTTAGCTAGTAAGAAACATACAAAAAACTAAATATAACTAGGACAACCCCTTTAACCACTTCAGCCCCGCTAGCTGAAACCCCCTTCATGACCAGAGCACTTTTTACACTTCGGCACTACACTACTTTCACCGTTTATCGCTCGGTCATGCAACTTACCATACAAATGAATTTTACCTCCTTTTCTTCTCACTAATAGAGCTTTCATTTGGTGGTATTTTATTGCTGCTGACATTTTTACTTTTTTTGTTATTAATCAAAATGTAATGATTTTTTTTTTGCAAAAAAATGACATTTTTCACTTTCAGCTGTAAAATTTTGCAAAAAAAATGACATCCATACATACATTTTTCGCCAAATTTACTGTTCTACATGTCATTGATAAAAAAAAAAAAATGTTTGGGTAAAAGTTATAGCGTTTACAAACTATGGTACAAAAATGTGAATTTCCGCTTTTTGAAACAGCTCTGATTTTCTGAGCACCTGTCATGATTCCCGAGGTTCTACAATACAACAGTAGAAAAACCCCACAAATGACGCCATTTCGGAAAGTAGACACCCTAAGGTATTGGCTGATGGGCATAGTGAGTTCATAGAACTTTTTATTTTTTGTCACAAGTTAGCGGAAAATGATGATGATTTATTATTTTATTTTTTTTCTTACAAAGTCTCATATTCCACTAACTTGCGACAAAAAATAAAAAATTCTAGGAACTCATCATGCCCCTCACAGAGTACCTTGGGGTGTCTTCTTTCCAAAATGGGGTCACTTGTGGGGTAGTTATACTGCCCTGGCAATTTAGGGGCCCAAATGTGTGAGAAGAACTTTGCAATCAAAATGTGTAAAAAATGACCTGTGAAATCCGAAAGGTGCACTTTGGAATATGTGCCCCTTTGCCCACCTTGGCAGCAAAAAAGTGTCACACATCTGGTATCGCCGTACTCAGGAGAAGTTGGGGAATGTGTTTTGGGGCGTCATTTTACATATACCCATGCTGGGTGAGAGAAATATCTTGGCAAAAGACAACTTTTCCCATTTTTTTATACAAAGTTGGCATTTGACCAAGATATTTTTCTCACCCAGCATGGGTATATGTAAAATGACACCCCAAAACACATTCCCCAACTTCTCCTGAGTACGGCGATACCACATGTGTGACACTTTATTGCAGCCAAGGTGGGCAAAGGGGCACATATTCCAAAGTGCACCTTTCGGGTTTCGCCAGTCATTTTTTTACACATTTTGATTGCAAGGTACTTCTCACACATATGGGCCCCTAAATTGCCAGGGCAGTATAACTACGCCACAAGTGACCCCATTTTGGAAAGAAGACACCCCAAGGTATTCCGTGAGGGGCACTGCGAGTGCCTAGATTTTTTTTTTTTTGTCACAAGTTAGCGGAAAATGATGATTTTTTTTTTCTCTTTTTTCCTTACAAAGTCTTATATTCCACTAACTTGCGACGAAAAATAAAAAATTCTAGGAACTCGCCATGCCCCTCACGGAATACCTTGGGGTGTCTTCTTTCCAAAATGGGGTCACTTGTGGCGTAGTTATACTGCCCTGGCAATTTAGGGGCCCATATGTGTGAGAAGTACTTTGCAATCAAAATCTGTAAAAAATGACCGGTGAAATCCGAAAGGTGCACTTTGGAATATGTGCCCCTTTGCCCACCTTGGCAGCAAAAAAGTGTCACACATCTGGTATCGCCGTACTCAGGAGAAGTTGGGGAATGTGTTTTGGGGTGTCATTTTACATATACCCATGCTGGGTGAGAGAAATATCTTGGCAAAAGACAACTTTTCCCATTTTTTTATACAAAGTTGGCATTTGACCAAGATATTTCTCTCACCCAGCATGGGTATATGTTAAAAGACACCCCAAAACACATTCCCCAACTTCTTCTGAGTACGGCGATACCAGATGTGTCACACTTTTTTGCAGCCTAGATGCGCAAAGGTGCCCAAATTCCTTTTAGGAGGGCATTTTTAGACATTTGGATCCCAGACTTCTTCTCACGCTTTAGGGCCCCTAAAAAGCCAGGGCAGTATAAATACCCCACATGTGACCCCACTTTGGAAAGAAGACACCCCAAGGTATCTAATGGGGGGCCTGGCAAGTTCATAGAATTATTATTTTTTTTCGCAAAAGTTAGCGGAAATTTTTTTTGTTAGTTTTTTCTCACAAAGTCTCACTTTCCGCTAACTTAGGACAAAAATTTAAATCTTTCATGGACTCAATATGCCCCTCAGCAAATACCTTGGGGTGTCTTCTTTCCAAAATGGGGTCAGTTGTGGGGTGTTTGTACTGCCCTGGCATTTGAGGGTCTCCGCAATCATTACATGTATGGCCAGCATTAGGAGTTTCTGCTATTCTCCTTATATTGAGCATACAGGTAATGAGATTATTTTTTTCCGTTCAGCCTCTGGGCTGAAAGAAAAAAAATGAACGGCACAGATTTCTTCATTCGCATCGCTCAATGTGGATGAAAAAATCTCTGCCAAAAAAAAAAAAATGGAGGGGAAAGGCGTCTGCCAGGACATAGGAGCTCCGCCCTACATCAATACCCACTTAGCTCGTATGGCCTGGCAAACCAGATTTCTCCATTCGCATCAATTGATGTGGATGAATAAATCATTGCCGGGATTTTTTTTTTTTTTTTATATATATACAAAGTGTTTGCCAAAGCATAGGAACGCCGCCTCCTCCTCAGCTCGTATGCCTTGGCAAACGTATCTGTCACTGCAGAGGAGAAAATCCCGTCTTGCAGCGCCGCATACACCGACTTGCGTGTAATCTGACAAAAGCGCAATGCTTCTGTCAGAATGCACATCGGTGCTGCAGCTAGTAGATCGGTTGGTCTACCTGGAAGGTAAAAAGACAAAAAAAAAAAAAAAAAAGAAAAAAACCAGGCCACAACGCAATAATTTTATTAACTTTGGAACAGAACATGTAACTTTAACTTTTTGAACTAAACATTAACGTGTTTGCTTACTGGTGTTTTTTTTTTTGTTTTGTTTTTTTACCTTTATAGAACAAACCTCTCCTTCCCCATGGGTCAATGTGCAAAGCGCAAATCGCTCAAAGATGTGGCGAAGTGCGTTATGCACTTTGTCCCATGTGAAAGGAGACGTTTGCAGCAGCTGTGAGTGAATGGGCCCTAATAGCCCTGTGTGCCTATCCTGGTGAGATGATCCCTATGCTAGGTGTACCTGTGTGTGGTACTTTCGGAAACACTCCCCTAAGCATAGGGCAGGGTGGTCAGGACAGTAATAGCGGGTGTCACGCCTTATTCCACTCCTGCTACAGACACGACATCTTTTTCGGGGTGACGGGTGGGTTGAGGTACCAGCAACGACATTGGGGAAATGTCGCTCGTGTAGACGGCTAACTACACTGGTGGATGGGGCCACGGAACCTCCTGGATACAGGAGGTTCTCGATGATCTCTTCCTGAAATTTGAGGAAGGATCCAGTTCTCCCAGCCTTACTGTAGAGAACAAAACTATTGTACAGAGCCAATTGAATTAAATATACAGACACCTTCTTATACCAGCGTCTAGTTCTGCGGGAAACTAAATAGGGAGACAACATCTGGTCATTGAAGTCCACCCCTCCCATGTGAAGGTTATAGTCGTGGACTGAGAGGGGCTTTTCAATGACACGGGTTGCTCGCTCAATTTGTATTGTCGTGTCTGCGTGAATGGAGGAGAGCATGTAAACGTCACGCTTGTCTCTCCATTTCACCGCGAGCAGTTCTTCGTTACACAGTGCGGCCCTCTGCCCCCTTGCAAGAGGGCCGCACTGTTCGCGCGGTACCACAGGCGCCAATCCGTTCTAGAAACAAATGCCTAAAGAGGGCCACACTTGTGTAGAAATTGTCCACATAAAGATGGTACCCCTTGCCGAATAAGGGTGACACCAAGTCCCAGACTATCTTCCCACTGCTCCCCAGGTAGTCAGGGCAACCGACCGGCTCCAGGGTCTGATCTTTTCCCTCATAGACACGAAATTTGTGTGTATAGCCTGTGGCCCTTTCACAGAGCTTATACAATTTGACCCCATACCGGGCGCGCTTGCTTGGGATGTATTGTTTGAAGCCAAGGCGCCCGGTAAAATGTATAAGGGACTCGTCTACGCAGATGTTTTGCTCTGGGGTATACATATCTGCAAATTTCAGGTTGAAATGGTCTATGAGGGGCCGAATTTTGTGGAGCCGGTCAAAAGCAGGGACGGGAGGTGCTGTTATCACTAAAGTGCAGGAAACGCAGGATGGTCTCAAATCGTGTCTTGGACATAGCAGCAGAGAACATGGGCATGTGATGAATCGGGTTCGTGGACCAATATGACCGCAATTCATGCTTTTTTGTCAGGCCCATGTTGAGGAGGAGGCCCAGAAAAGTTTTAATTTCGGAAACTTGGACTGGTTTCCACCGGAAAGGCTGGGCATAAAAGCTTCCCGGGTTAGCGGTTATAAATTGTGTGGCATACCGGTTTGTCTCTGCCACAACTAAGTCTAAGAGCTCCGCAGTCAAGAACAGCTCAAAGAATCCCAGGGCCGAACTGATCTGAGCTGTCTCAACCCGAACTCCAGACTGGGCGGTGAAAGGGGGAACTACAGGTGCGGCTGAAGTTGGGGACTGCCAATCAGGGTTTGCCAGCACCTCTGGGATTCTAGGGGCTCTACGGGCACGTCTTTGCGGTGGCTGCGACGGGGTCACTACTGCACGTGCCACCGTACCAGCTTCAACTGCCCTTCTGGTGCTCGCTACTTCACCATGTTCTACGGCAGTGCTGGTACTAGGTCCAGGAAGGGCTGGGCTGCTGGTGTATGCCTCACCACGTAATCTGGCAGCACCAGCCCCACTCTGCTGCTCTTGAAGCGGATCCTGCGCAACCTACGGTCTAGCGACACGGGGCCGGGTACGCCTGCTGCTATCAGGGACCTCAGCCTCCTCGTCCGAACTTTGGGTCAGAGAGTACTACTATAGATCTGACCGTGATCAGTTTTGATCACTTCCAGATACTATAAAAGTACAAATGCTGATTAGCGATACGCTAATCAGCAAATAACGGACTGCGGTGCGGTGGGCTGGGCGCTAACCGATCCCTAAACTACCTAACCAAGGGGCCTAAACTATACTGAAACCTAACGGTCAATACCAGTGAAAAAAAAAAAGTGACAGTTTGCACTGATCACCTTTTTCCTTTCACTAGTGATTGACAGGGGCGATCAAAGGGGTGATCAAAGGGTTAATTGGGGTGATCTGGGGCTAGTATGTGGTGTAGTGGGTACTCACAGTGATGTGTGCTCCTCTGCTGGAACCAACCGACCAAAAGAAGGAGCAGAGGAGCACAGCAGCCATATAACCCCATCATATTTACTAATATGTGGGGTTAAATGGCTGCTGATTGGATTTTTTTAAAATCAGCAACCTGCCAGCCAATGATTGTGGCCGGCAGGCTGCTGACGAAATACTCTGCTGCGAAATGCTCGCGAGATGACGCGCCGATGCGTCCAGGAGGAACAAATCAACCACCTCCCGGACGCATCGGTGCGTTAGGCGGTCGGGAGGTGGTTAAGCACATCCTGTAGCGGTGCAGGCAATTTAAACAATGTAAAATGCCAATCTTTGATAAATGTCCCATAATATGTTCAAACAGCACAGTACATGCTGCTACCACTACCGCTAACTGCACTGCCAGTTTCTTTCACTCTCCCAGTTGTCAAAGTCTCCTGCTTCACTAAACTGACAGCTGCCGGGAATTGTACAATTAGACACACCAGAAGATTTCTGTACAGTTTGATTGAAAAACTGGTTACTGCCCACTGCAAATCACTACTGTCTACTGTCCCTTTGAGAACATGATTCACACTATACACAAAACCTGTAATCTACTCATGTTACAGAAATCTATAGATAAATGTATTTTCTGTGAAATTTCAGGATGCACCTAAAGTGCACTCTAAGGGTACTTTCACACTAGCGTTGCTCGGATCCGGCAGGCAGGCAACTGTATGCAAACAGAAATATGTTTTTTCCTGATCTGTTAGACGGATCCGTGATATACCAGATCCGTCTCATTCGGTATAATCAGTAATAACGGATGCGGTATTTAAATATCAAAAGGCAAAGCTCCTCCTATGTCCCGGCCCATGCGCAGACCAGAAAATCGGATCCGGCATTAATACATCTCTATGGAAAATAATACAGCAAGTCAGGTATTGTTCTGGAATTTTGGCCGGAAAAATACCACAGCGTGCTGCAATATTTTGTCAGGTCAAATACCGTACAAGAGACGGAATGGAAGACATCCTGATGCATACTGAACGGATTGCTCTCTATTCAGACTGCATTAGGACAAAACTGATACATTTTTTCCCGGTATTGAGACCATTTACCAAATTTCAATACCGAAGAAGAATAACGCTAGTGTGAAAGTACCGTAACCATTACAGATGAAATTAATTTGACCTTCTCAAAACTTTTGAATTCACATGTCCAACTGTTCAATGTTTCAGTACTATTTCAGTTGCTGTTCTCTAACAAGGAGCTTAACAGTAAAATTTGCAACAGGTGTTTCATCCATGAATCGCCCAATAAATTTCCTGGTTCAATTAGAATTGGTATTTAAACAGTCTTCATTATGTAGTTCACTTTTTGACATAATGAGACCAAGACGACACCTAACAAACGATGTTGGAGACATCAAGGGAGAGCGCTATGCATTGGCCACTGTTGTCATCATACGAGCCTTTGGTGGTGTTACAGTGTGGGCAGGTATGTTTAGGCTACTTTCACACTAGCGTTCGATCGGATCCGTTCTGAACGGATCCGATCATATTAATGCAGACGGAGGCTCCGTTCAGTACTGATCCATCTGCATTAAAATGGCAAAAAAAAAGTTAAGTGTGAAAGCAGCCTGAGCGGATCCGTTCAGACTTTCAATGTAAAGTCAATGGGGGACGGATCCGCTTGAAGATTGAGCCATATGGGCTCATCTTCAAGCGGATCCGTTCCCATTGACTTACATTGTAAGTCTGAACGGATCCGCTCGCCTCCGCACGGCCTCCGCAAGCAGCGTTCAGCTGTCCGCCTGTCCGTGCGGAGGCGAGCGGAGCGGAGGCTGACCGCCGCCAGACTGATGCAGTCTGAGCGGATCCGCTCCATTCAGACTGCATCAGGGCTGGACGGAGGCGTTCGGGTCCGCTCGTGAGCCCCTTCAAACGGAGCTCACGAGCGGACCGACGAACGCTAGTGTGAAAGGAGCCTTACTCAATACAGAACTGCCCTACACTTTGTGGATGGTATAGTGAAAAGTCCATATCACTTGAATAACATCAATAATCCAGTCATGGTGCCTCTGCATGAACAAGACCGGCCTAATTTCATCTTCATGGACGACAATGCGTCAGCTCATCGAGGTTGCATATTTAGGGAACAGCTGCTGGAGCCTGGGGTACCTCAAATGGAGTGGCCTACACTTTCTCCAGACCTGAATCCCATTAAACAATGTATGGGATCAGCCGAGTGTGTTCGAACCCAATCAAGTACAACATCTGCATGGAGTTTGTTTGTTCTCCCCGTTTTTGGTTGGGTTTCCTCCGGGTACTCAGGTTTCCTCCCACAATCAAAAGACATACTGATAAGGAACTTAGATTGTGAGCCCCATTGGGACAGCGTAATGCTAATGTCTGAAGTGCTGCAGAATATTTCAGCGCTATATAAGTGCATTAACCCCTTAGTGAGCAAGCCTGTTTGGGCCTTAATGACTAAGGTTTGTAACGGTTTTGCACATCAAAGTAATTCTGACATTGTTTTGTCGTCACATATTGTACTTAGGTGGTAAAATTCTACCGATAAAATATGTGTATCTTTATGAAAAAAGTGAAAATTTATGAAAATTTGTAAAAATTGGCACATTTTCCTATTTTCAACTGCAATATTTCACATACATAAATACTATTCAATATTTTTTTTATCAGAAATATATTTCCACATCTTTACTTTATTTTTGCTGCACTTACAATTTTTTTTTTAACTGAACTTCTCTCACCTCTCCTGAGGAGAGAGACCTTACCGAGAGCAGCGGTGAGCGGCGACGACCGGCTTTCAGTGTGCGCATGTGTCGGGCCGCCATCTTTCTTGAGGGTAAGGGGGGGTAGGGGGTGAGGATCAGGACCCAGCTTAGGGCCAGAAGTGCTGGGGGACCCGATCGCTGCACCGGAGACTTTCGCGGCCAGCATTTTCTGTGATCGTCGTTATCAGTAGCTGCGGGAACGGAGCTACAGCGCTTGATTTAATCGCTAACTTGTGCTGAAGTGCCGCCGTAAAAAGGCGGCGCTCCAGCCCAAGGCCCCTTAGTGACCGCCGTAAAAACACGTATGGGTGGTCACTAAGGGTTAAATAAATTGTCAAGCTGTAATTCATGGTCAAGGCCACATGACAAGTTATTGAGACACTGACTTTTTTTGTGGGGGTATACCGACCAGTGGTGTTGACTTTTATTTCAATAAATTGTTTGAGATGAGGAAATCACCATTGCATGCTTCTACTTAAATGCCCTACTTTCATGATATAATATCAATGTAGCATGAACTTAAGTTTTTCATACATTTCACCCGAAAGCCAAATATGCCCAACTTTTTGTGAGTAGTGTATAATAATAGGGAATCTGACATTTCAGGTATGATTTTTTTTATTTTAATAATCTTTATTAGAATAAAACATATACAAACCATTTTTTTTTTCATACAACATTGTTACTACTTTACCTTCCTCTTGACCAACTAGTTCCCACCCCTCCCTCCCCTTGCGATGCGTCTCAAATCCCTCTATCACACCAATGGGGGGGAGAGAGAAAAGAAAATAAAGAGTTAAAGGGAATTAAGCATGAAAATAAAGGTTAAGAAATGTAAAACCTTCAAGCCTTCCATATCTTAGTCCATTTTTCCTCACTATTTCTTTGCTTATATAGAATATTTGCATAATTTTTTTATCTTCTTAGCCAAATTTACCCATGTACTCACGTTCTGAACATTTCGTGAAAACCAGACTTGTGTAATCAATTCTCACTAGGAACATTATTCTAATCAGAAGAATATTTTTATATTTATGTCAATTTACCTTAGAAAGATCACTCAGTACCCAACATTCTACAGTAAATGGAACCCAGAGTCTTAGTTTATGAGTGACAAAGTTATTAATCGCACTACAGTATTCTTTTAGTTCTGCACAAGACCAAAGCATGTGTAAGTGATCAGCCCCAGATGAGTTACACTGTGGCAATGTGAATAGTGATGGGTGTTGTTTGCACCAGGAGCGTGTCACCAAGGGGCCTGGCCTTGGTGGAGTAAAGGCCCTAGATATAGGTGGCCACCAAGTTAGTTGTTGGACACCAAGACCGTTAGCTTAGCTGTTCCAGCTAGTCCAGGGCTGGCTTTTACTGGGAACATGTGTTGGGTGGGTGCCTGTTCCCCATGCTCCAGTCCGGAATTTTAGAATATGCCCATGTTCAGGGATGGTATTTAATCCTGTTGCTGGACTTTGGTGTGGCTCCCAGTCTGGGGAAGGAGACCGTTTTTTGTGAAATCCAGTACTGCTAGAGGCTCTGTGAGTCTCTGTGCTCTCAGCTGGACAAGGCTGAGAGACCATGAGGCAGGGAGACACAGTCTGGACTGACCGTGCTACAGCCTGGGGCTGGTGGACTACTTGCTGAGAAAGCCGCACCAGAGACCCTGTGTGAACTGCGCTCTGTATAGTTGAGTCAGGGATTCATGTTATATGTTTAGGTAGAGGCCAGACGGGCAGGTTTTCATTTTGTACCGTGTTTGTTGGTGCTGACATAAAAAATAAATGCACTGTTTGGACAATCAACACGGTTGTCAGCGAGAATTCTGTGACCGAGACCCTGGAGCTAGAGCTAAACTCCCACAACACTTAGAACTCTCTCTTAATCCACATTTATTGAGCCATAGTGGCGTAACATATACTCTATGCAAAATAACAAATTGTACCAATATGTGATTAAAGTTGTTGAGATATTAAACTTAAAGGGAGTCTGTCAGCAGATTTACCCCTTTTTTAC
Source organism: Bufo gargarizans (assembly GCF_014858855.1). Classification (NCBI taxonomy): domain Eukaryota; kingdom Metazoa; phylum Chordata; class Amphibia; order Anura; family Bufonidae; genus Bufo; species Bufo gargarizans. The sequence goes on along the minus strand of NC_058085.1, from coordinate 207,903,381 downwards.
AGTTGCCATTATGCTGTAGCCGCCAAACAGACGATTAACACGGTACCTTTATACGGTTTGGTGGACTTTGAAATCGGCCAAAAACGAACTTTGATGAGGGCTCGCAAGTGCCCAGGGCGGAGTCCACCGTGTTGGAGCCCAGGCAGCTCTGCCTCTTCGGCTCTTATCCCCGCCCAGCCTCCTCCTCTGCTCGCCTATCTGTTGTCTCTCCCCCTCAGCGAGATCCCGCGCCGACGCGATGACTTCCTTGGTCGGGGCATGCGCATAAGCTACTGCGATGCCGTGTCAGCAATGGGCATTGCAGTGCGCATGCCCCGGCCAAGGAAGTTATCGCGTCGGCGCGGGATCTCGCTGAGGGGGAGAGACAACAGATAGGCGAGCAGAGGAGGAGGCTGGGCGGGGATAAGAGCCGAAGAGGCAGAGCTGCCTGGGCTCCAACACGGTGGACTCCGCCCTGGGCACTTGCGAGCCCTCATCAAAGTTCGTTTTTGGCCGATTTCAAAGTCCACCAAAGCGTATAAAGGTACCGTGTTAATCGTCTGTTTTGCGGCTACAGCATAATGGCAACTGTTAAAAAGGGGTAAATCTGCTGACAGACTCCCTTTAAAGGGAACCAGTCACCGGTATTTTGGGTAAAGAGCTGAGGACATGGGTTGCTGGGTGGCCGCTAGCAGATCCGCAATACCCAGTCCCCATAGCTCTGTGTGCTTTTATTGTGGAAAAAATACGATTTGATACATATGCTAATTACCCTGAGACGAGTCCTGTCCCTGACTCATCTCATGTACAGGACTCATCTCAGGTTAATTTGCATATGTATAAAATAGTTTTTTTTTCCACAATAAAAGCACACAGAGCTATGGGGACTGGGTATTGCGGATGTGCTAGCGGCCATCTAGCAACCCATGTCCTCAGCTCTATACCCAAAATCCCGGTGACAGGTTCCCTTTAAATTTGCCAGTATATTTCCCCATCCCTCTAATTGGATCCCTGGGCAATCGATTCCCCAGGCCCTTTGTCCTGGTGATCGTGCATTAATAAATAGTGCCTTAAGTTGTGGAATCTGGTCTAGATTCCACAACAAATCATTAAAAAAAGTAAAAGTATCTATCTCCAACAGTGATTTGAAAATATCTAAACCAAGACAAATTATCCATATTCTCCCTTTGTGCTAACACAGAGAGCAGAAGTATCTCCATTTCTCACCACCTGTGTAACATATAAAATATTTTTGGGCCAAAACTGGTCCCCAGCTATTTTGTCTAAAGCCTGTAGATGGGAGTTATACCAAAGAGGAGTTCACTGAAGAGATCCCTTTATTCCCAACCATCTTCTAATAGTATCCAATGACTTTGATAATAACTTTTTAGCCTCTCTGTACTCCTGTTCCACATTAATCAATTGCCCAGATTCCAATAATGTAAATATGTTGTTATATGAAGATCTCCTCACTAAACTCAGACAAAGTACACTTTTTCCCATTCACAATATAACCATAACTGCCCAGCAATAAAATAACCATTGAACATGGAAGATTCAATGCCCCCTGTTCCAGCGTTCTAACAATGGAATTAAATTAAGCTGTAGAAAGTCTTCAATCTTGGGGGATATAATAATGGCCAAATATTCAAAAGAATCAGAGACCTTCAACATGCTTAAAGATCCCTCACTAGAAGGTACAAAAGTATCCACTGTCAAGAGTAGCTTTTGACCAATTTATTTTATATCTAGGCCTGAGACCTTACCAAAAGAATTAACTATTCGGATGAGTCTTGGAAGTATTGTATTAGTATGATCTATAAAAAATAGAACATCATCTGCGTATAAAGAAATGCGGTCCTCCACCCCCAGTGTTCCAAACCCTTCAATCTTTGAATCCTGCCTAACAGCCAAAGATAGGGGCTCAATATAAATGTCAAATAACAATGGAGAAAGTGGACAACCTTGATGAGTACCTCTATTCAAAGTAAAGCTCGTTGTCAAACTCCCATTAATGTTCAATCTTGCCATAGGAGATTTGTACAAAAGCTTCATCATATTTATAAACCTTCCTCCAAATCCCATTCTCCACAAAATCTTTCAGAGGAATCTCCACTCCACCCCGTCAAAAGGCTTTAGAGGCATTCAAGGACAAAAATGGAGCAGGAGACCCCCCCGGAAGACTGTATGTTCGTGAACAGATGAAGACTATTATAATGAGTACCCTTATTTGGAATAAACCGATTCTAATCTGGGTTTATGATTGATGGAATGACCTTGGAAAGCCTTGTAGTCAGAATCCTTGAAAGAAGCTTCACATCCGTGTTCAATAACGATAGTGGTCTACGTGACCCCAAATCTTTTTTTCAATATTAATATTACCGCTTCTCTCATTGATTTCCGATAGACTCCCATCTTCCAATGAGTCAGTGAATACCCTCAAGAGACTGGGGAGGATAACCTCCCTGCATTTACGATAAAATTCATATGGAAATCAGTCGGACCCAGTGGAGGCATTACCAGAGCATGCTTTAATTGCAGTCTCTAGCTCCAGTAGGGAAAAGTCTACGTCAAGCCATTCCCTTTGGGTATCTCTAAGAACTGGGAGAGAAATGGCATTCAGATAGGAGTCCATCATTTCATCCGTAATATCTGCTTTATATAGATCTGAAAAATTCCCCTTATAAAGATCCTAACCCTCAATAATTATACACTATCGAGCGAATGTTAGCTGTTTGTTTTGGTCCTGATTAGATATCACCCTCGAAAATAATTTTTCTGGATGACCCGATCCGGTGAAGTATTTTTGACCCTTAAAGAATGTGCCTTAACCAACAAAAAAAATAAAAAAATCGGAATACGCTTGACTTGCATTCTGCATAGCCTTTCTATTTTCTATAAAAATCATTCATAGCTGATATCTCTGCTTCCTTTAGAGCCTTCTCTTTAATACCAAACCTTTTCTTAAATTGAAAATGTTACTAGCAAATACCCCCTTAAAGGCCTTAAATGCATCCCACACCACTTGGGTTTTAGCGGAGTTGCAATTAATATCCCGAAAAAGCACCATTTCCTGTTGTATTAATCATGATTGTCCATTAACGACATCCAGTAAGGATTTAATCTGAATGGCGGTCTTTCCATACCTTTATCATGAACCATCCAAAGCTCAAGAGAAAAAAAGGTGCATGGTCCGAGAGAGACATGGCCTCATATTTCTATCCTAGACATAGATTTTGCAGATTTACTTGGACAAGAATAAGCTCTTCTCCCCTGCCCTAAACATCCACAAAGCCCAATCCCTGACAAAAACTTGCTTAACCCCTTAACGCTCGTTGACGAGTATACACGTCATGAAACATAGCTCTTTTGCGCTACATGACGTGTATACCTGTCATGGCTAGAAACTGTCACAATTTTTTACTATATAGTGGTAGCGCTCTGATGACAGCTGTCACGGACCGCTAAGTATCACAGCTAGCCGGCCTGGTAGCTGTGAGAGCACACCCTCGTCGGCGATCGCTGTGATTGGTCCGTGAAGTCTCATGGACCAATCAGCGCAATTGTTATTAGTGCGCACGTTTTGAGGGGGGGTGGGCTGTAACGGAGACTGCAGCGGCGCTCCGACAGCCACCCGAAGTATATTGCAGAGCGGTGTGCTCTGATCGGTCCCGCCAATGCACCGATCAGAGCAGAAAGGCAGAGGCAAAGGCATTGATGATCGCTACTCAAGCCACACTGTAGATGTGAACCTGTCGTCATGGTGACAGCTTTGATTAGCTACCAGTCACAGTTTGCCAACCCAGGACCAATCAAGATGGTCCTAGGTTGGCCAATCAGAGGACAGGATTCTGGGTAGGTGACTTCACCCCCTCTGATCACCTCAGTTCTCTCAGAGAGTTGATCAGAGAGGGTTATTGTCACTCAGAGCTCCTGTCAAGTTGCACAATCACTATACACTCCTCATCCACCCATTACTTTCCAGTGAACCCCATCCTATATTATTTTTTCAGAGCAGATATTTTTTTTTACCCATTTAGTGTCCGTTTAGTTTTATAAGTTTGTTAGCGGCCCTGACCCAGTCGCACCCAGAACTACATATTTTCTAGAGGCCCTCCTTCCCGTTGACATCCACATATAAAATATTTCAGTACCAAAAAAAATAAATACTGTTTTATCTTCTACAGTTACTGGACTGTTTACTAAAATTCAAATATGGCGCATGGCAGGCGGTTTACTGCAGAGCAGGTGTACGCCATGATTTGTTCAGACACTGAGTCTGCAAGTGAAGGTGACATGAATTTTATTGCATCATCATCTTCAAATGAATCTGATGAACCCCCAAGAAGGCGCCAAAGGGTTGATGATCAGTCAAGTGCACCTATTTGGGCACCCCCAGATAACTATGTGGCCCAGGTACCCAACTTTACTGCTGATGCGGGTACACATGTTAATACGACTGGGTTTAGAGAAATTGATTTTTTCTAGCTTTTCTTTACTGATAATTTAATTTCATTGATGGTTGTGCAAACCAATTTGTACGCAACCCAATTTATTGCCATGAATCCTACAACATTTCATGCCCCGAAATGGACCCCTACTGACGCTGGGGAGATGCGTACATTTTGGGGCATTGTATTAAGTATGGGCCTGGTAAAAAAAAACATCTATAAGAGCATACTGGAGTACAGACATACTTTACCACAATCCAATGTATCGTGCAGCCATGTCTAGAATGAGATTTGAAGCCATAAAGAAATTTATACACTACAATGATAATACCAGATGCCCACCCCAAGATGATCCCAATTTTGATAGATTGTATAAATTAAGGCCCATAATCACCCATTTCAATTCTATGTTTGCAGAACTATATACCCCTGATAAACATATTGTTGTTGACAAATCCCTAATGAACTTCAAAGGAAGGCTGCATTTTCGACAGTACTTGCCAAACAAGAGGGCAAGATATGGCATCAAGCTGTATAAATTGTGTGAAAGTGAAACTGGCTACACACATCGCTTTAAAATATATGAGGGGAAGGATTCTAAAATAGAACCCCCAGAATATCCCCCTAGCCTTGGAATAAGCGGAAAAATTTGGTTCACCCATTGCTGGATCATGGATACCACCTGTACCTTGACAACTTTTATTCCAATATATCACTTTTTAAGTGCCTTGCTAATAGACGTACGGTGGCATGTGGCACAATAAGAAAGAACCAAAAAGGCCTCCCAAAAACGCTGCTGGGGCAAATTCTTAGGGTGGGAGAGAGCAGAGCACTTTGCAACGAAAATATAGTGTGTGTTAAATATAAAGACAAAAGAGATTTACTTATGTTAACCACAATACATTGTGACATCAGCACCCTTGTGCCTGTTAGAGGTAATGGCACTGAAACCCCTAAACCAGTGTGCATTCAAGAATATAATACATTTATGGGTGGGGTAGACCTGTCAGACCAGGTACTCAAACCCTACAGTGCCATGCAAAAATCCAGGATATGGTATAAAAAAACTTGTGCACCTTACACAGGTTGCATTATATAATGCATTTGTGCTTTACAGAAATGCTGGCCAAGAGGGAACTTTTCTTGAATTTCAAGAAAATGTAATAAAGGCCCTCATATATTGGGACCGGGAGGAGGCAGGCCCCAGTACCACTTCTACATGTGCGGCAACCAGGATAGTGCCAGGACAGCACTTCCCCAGTGAAATTTCTCCCACTGCTAAAAAGAGCAAGCCGCTAAAACGTTGCCGTGTGTGTTACAAAAAAGAAAGGAAACCAGCTATCAATGTGAAACATGTCCATCAAAACCTGGCCTTTGTATGAAAAGATGCTTCAAAATTTACCATACTACTTTTGATGTATAATTTTATACTTTTACTTTCATGAAACCCTTTTTATCCTTTCCTATTGCCCAGTGAGAATTTATATTTTAGAAAACATCTTAGTCCACCTTCTCTAAATTATTCCAACTAAATTTACTGTAAAAATTATAAGGAAACTAAAAACCCACTATACCTCTAGATGAGTAGTTTCCAAAATGTGGTCACTTATTGAGGGTTTCTACTGTAGGAGTACCTCAGGATCTATTTAAGGCTCCGTTCACACGTCCGCAAGTGTTTTGCGGATCCACAGATCCGCAAAACACGGACATCGGCGATGTGAGTTCCACAATTTATGGACCGCACATCGTTGGCACTATATAGAAAAGGACATGTTCTATTTATTTCAGGAACGCAATTGTGGACCCAGAAGTGCGGATCCATAATTGCGGACCCGGTGGGACATAGTCTGTCCCCATTGAAATTAATGGGTCCGCAATTTCGTTCCGCAAAATGCGGAACAGAATTACGGCCGTGTAAATGGAGCCTGCTCCAAAATGCGGAACAGAATTGCGGACGTGTGAATGGAGCCTGCTCCAGTCACACGTCCGCAATTCTGTTCTGCATCTTGCGGAACGGAAATGCGGACCCATTAATTTCAATGGGGACAGACCATGTCCCGCCCAGGTCCGCAATCGCGGATCCGCATTTCTGGGTCCGCAATCGCGTTCCCGAAAAAAATAGAACATAGAAAGGCATTTTCTATATAGCGGCGGCGATGTCCGGTCTGCAAATTGCAGAATGCACATCGCCGATGTCCATGCTTTGCGGATCCGCAAAACACCTGCGGACGTGTGAATGGAGCCTAAATGAAACATTCCAGCAACATCTGTCCTCCAAAAAGAATATGGCACTCCTTCCCTTCTGAACCCTGTCTTGCGCCCATACATCAGTTTTTGAGCACATATTGGGTGTTGCCATATTCAGTGGAAAATTGGTAAAAAGAATTGGGGTGCATTTCGTCCTGTTACCCCTTGTGAAAGTAAAAAATGTGGGTGTAAAGCAACTTTTTCTGGAAAAATAAAAACATTTTCATTTTCAGAGCCAAGTGTTTCCTAATTCTGTGAAACGCCTGATGGGTCAAAGTGTGCAATACACACCTTGAAATACTCCTTGACCAGTTTCCAAAATGGGGTCACTTTTAGGGAGTTTCTACTCCAGGGGTTCATCAGGGGGGCTTCATATGGGACATGGTGTAAATAAACCAGTCCAGCAAAATCTGCCTTCCAAAAACCATATGGCGCACCTTTCCCTCTACGCCCTACTGTGTGGCCGTACAGTAGTTTACGGCCACATATGGGGTGTTTCTGTAAACGGCAGAGTCACGGCAATAAAGATACAGTCTTGTTTGGCTGTTTACCCTTGCTTTGTTAGTGGAAAAAAATGGGTTAAAATGTGAAATGTAGCTAAAAATAGAAATTCTCAAATTTCATCCCCATTTGCCAATAACTCTTGTGCAACACCTAAAGGGTAAACAAAGTTTGTAAAATCGGTTTTGAATACCTTGAGGAGTGTAGTTTATAGAATGGGGTCATTTTTGGGTGGTTTCTATTATGTAAGCCTCGCAAAGTGACTTCAGACCTGTAGTTGTCCCTAAAAATTGGGTTTTTTAAAATTTCTGAGAAATTTCAAGATTTGCTTCTAAACTTCTAAGCCTTGTAACATCCCCCAAAAATAAAATATCATTCCCAAAATGATCCAAACATGAAGTACACATATGGGGAATGTAAAGTCATCACAATTTTTGGGGGTATTACTATGTATTACAGAAGTAGAAAAACTGAAACTTTGAAATTTGCTAATTTTTGCAATTTTTTGGTAAATTAGGTATTATTTTGTGCAAAAAATTATAATTTTTTTGACTTCATTTTGCCAGTGTCATGAAGTACAATATGTGACGAAAAAACAATCTCAGAACGGCCTGGATAAGTCAAAGCGTTTTACCCTAAGTTCACACCTGAGCGTTTTACAGCGCGTTCAAACGCACTGTAAAACGCTCAACACGTGAAAACCAATGCTTCCCTATGGCCCTGGTTCACACTTGAGCGTTTTACAGCGCGTTTGAACGCGCTGTAAAACGCCCGACGCATAAACAAGTTCTTGAGCTTTTTTGGGGGCGTTTGTCGCGCGTTTTGGCCATAGACTCATTGGACAACACTGCAGTCAATCACACAAACGCGCGTTTTCTATTGCAAAAAACGCGCGTCTCAGAAACGCTCAGGTGTGAACCCAGGGTGAAAGTTATCAGCACTTAAAGTGACAGTGGTCAGATTTGCAAAAAATGGCCTGGTCCTTAAGGTGAAATAAGGCTGTGTCCTTAAGGGGTTAAGGAGACCCTTGGGCAGAGGTATAATAATCACCTCCCATGGAGATCCTTTCTGCAGTAGGTTTGATAACACAATAGAAGTCCCTAATAACTAGCGGGGGACATTCAGGCCATTGCTCCATAAAAGGTTAACAGAGAATTAAGTACATATAAGGAAAAAGGGATGGAAAATAGACAAGTGCCAAGATACATACTTTTCCATCAAGTTTCCCATATAAAAAACAAATCTCCCCCGCTTGTCAACAGAGGATACCTCGCAGACAAAATCAATCCTCCTATGAATAAGGACTGTCGCTCCTCTAGAATAACTATTAAAAGGTACAGTGATAAGTCTGCAGAGCCCATCCTCTGTTGAACCACAGGGTAAAGTGAGTAAAGTGAGTCTCCACCAAGCAAACAATTGCTAGTAGAAGTCTCTGTATCAGATCAAGAACCGCCTGTCTTTTTAATTTACCACCCAGATCCTGAACATTCCAGGTTAAGATTCTAACCGACATCAGATCAGCCAACAGACTCTCAAACTATGGGAATTCTTAAAGATCCCAGCCCCTAATTCAAAGAGACGCATCTCAACCCCTACCAAAACCCCTATTTACCCCCCCAATCTTCTTGATCCGCCACATTCTTTAACAGATCTCTCATCTAGGACCGCCCCTCCCCCTCTCATCCAGCCCCGCAACTGCCACAAAAAAAAACCCCCAAAAAAATGCTTTGATATTATTCCAATCAAATCTATAGCAAGGTCAAGAGTATCAAAAAAATGAGTTCCACCATTAGAAAGAATCCAAAGTTTGGCTGGATAAACAAATGAGTACTTAATATCCTTTTCCTGTAGACGTTTTTTAACCACAGTAAAGCCATGTCTCTTTTCTTGGATCTCCTTAGAAAAGTCCCCCCAAAAAAAAAAGACTGTTTATTCCCATTGTATGAAATGGGTGGGGGGGGGGGGGAAGATGGGATACACTCCCTCGCCTTTCTCAAAATCGTAACTCTATGTCGTGAGGCCCGATGAGTGTTCCTTTCCAAACTTCTCCAGATTTTAAGAACTATCATTTGAACAGGATTTTTTTTCCTCTGTGCCCTCAGGTAGCCCCAAAATTCTCACATTACATCTCCTCTACCTGTCCTCCAGATCTACCACTTTTATTTATTTAAGCATGTTAAGATCCATCTTCAATGTGGATATTTCGGTTTGAAGTGTTTTAAGTTCATTCTGCAGAACCCCAACAGACTTTTCTATGGTAGTAACTGTCCCGAATCTTTGAAACATCATCCCTTATAAGAGCCACGTCAGACTGGATTGCCCCAAGCTGCATTTAAATTTCATGTATTAGTTCTCCATTTTTTTTCACAGCAGCCAATATTTCTTTTAAAGGGGAAGATTCAGCATTAAACAAGTCTCCTTCTTCCACCCTCTCCAACCCATCGCCCTGGGAATAGTCATCCAGTGTTTCTTCTACTGTAGATCCAGCATTGTTTTTTTGGGGATTAATATCATGCATCCCTTTTTGTCCTGCTCTAGTAATGATATTTGGCCATTTTAAAAACTGATCAATTTTTGCCGATCTCTGGCCTGTTTTTGACACAGAAAAATCTTGCTTAGGGCCCCTTTTTTCCTTTCTTTTTTTCTCTTCCATCTAAACTAATTATATGTTAGTCCTTTCTGGGAGATGCCATACGCACAGCAAAAAAGCAAAAAAAAAAAAAAAAAAAAAAAAAAAAAAAAGTAAATCCAAAATAGAGAGATCTCACCGGTCTTCTAATGAGAAATGCACAGGCCACAGCAGTTCAGAGAAAAGCCAGCAGTACCATGAGACAGGCAGGCAAAATGGCAAAGCCGGCGGCCACAGCAGGATTAACAGGGTCCAGGAGGCAGAGGGCAGAAGAGGATCAGCTGAGGAGGTAAGATAGAGGAAACTTCCAGGGAATCCAAGCCCTGTTCAAATCAGAGAGGGCCTGCGCATAGCAGAAGCAGTGGAGAGTGGAGGAACCTCATGGGTCTGGATAGCAGAGTAACCATCGAGGACAGAGCTTGCCAAACTCACAAAGAGCAGCCGTAATGAGCCGGTCAAACACCCAGAGTTCTCCACATGGCAACGCTCCAATGGCCCCTCCAGACGGTCAGGAAGCTCAGCCACCTCACAGAGTCGATCTAGGGTTTGGGAGCAAGTCCTACCACCGGACAGCTAGTGGCGCATGGCAGGAGGATGTCGTGACAACTTGCTTACAGGTACGTCATCACGTCAACCTTCGGGTATGAAATTTAAGTGCCTACAGTACCTCATTCATGTGCTTGTGTGGCTCTGAGTTCTTGTTGTGGTATTCTAACTAGTAAATGCACATTTAATCATCTTCATGCTGTATGGAAAGGAGTCGATTCAAGACAAGGAGGCTAGCGTTTTACAACTCCAAGTCAAGCTTTTCCCACCTCTCCAGATTTCATTAGAACCCACACAGGATGTCAATCAAGCTGCAGGAGACAGGGATGGGTGGGGAAACATTGATTCAGAGGCGTAAAACACAGGCTTCCTTGACTACAACAGATTGATCTTCTTCCCGATATATGGAAATCAAAGGGCATGTGTGAGCAGATTTCTACCTATAAAATTGGCTGACCTGTTTAACCCCTTCACGACTGCAATCTGTATATATACGTGATAGCTGCACATGCCCCGTGCAGCTACCACGTATATAAACGTTCTGGCAGCTCTTTAATCCAAGCGCTGCAAAACGCTTGGATTAAAGCTTCTGCCCCTGCCCTGTATGCTGTCACGGACAGCATACAGTGCAGTAATGCCGTCAAGGGACCAATCAGAGTGGCCCCTTGCCGGCAATCGATCCGATTGGTTAGTCTGTGCAGACTAACCAATCGGATTGCGGCAGTGTTAAAATGCCGGTAACAGGCTCTGATCTGCGCTCTGCTAATGTGTCCTGAAGCCCCCGATCTGTGCCCCCTTCTTGTCCTTGTCCTTCTTATCCTGCCCCCGATGCGGTCCGCCCCCTCCTGCCCCGATCTGTAATTTGTAAAATGCTGCCCCCCTCCCCCGTTTCCAGCGCTGCCCCATGCCCCCTGCCCCCGATGCGGTCCCCCTTCTGTGTGTGATGGCGGCGGCTCCATTCCTGAGCCGCCGCCATCAGCAGCGTGTGTCAGCTCTATGCTGACACTGCTGTAACCCCATAGATGCCGCAGTAGCGGCATTCATGGGGTTAATAGAGGGAGGGGGCTCCCTCTCTCAACCATCAGGGCTGCTGCGATGGCAGCGCCCGATGGTTGCCATGGCAACCGGACGCTTTACAAAGGTGTCCTGTTGCCATGGCATAGACGTCCGGTGCTGCCACCTACAGGGCATCTGATTGTATTATACTTTGCAATGCAAGAGCATTGCAAAGTATAGTACAACCATCAGCCCCACTGGATCTTCAAGATCCAAGAGGGAACATTAAAAAAAAGTGAAAATAATAAAAGTAAAAATAAATAAAAATGTAAGAAATAAATTTCCTTTTCCTCTAAAAACAAACAAAAAAAACAAACAAAAAACACATATATTAGGTGTCACCGCGTCCGTAACGACCATCTCTATAAATATATATCACATCAACCCTGTCCAATAAACACCATAAAAATAAATAAAAAGAACTGTGTAAAAAAATAAGCCATTTTTGTCACGTTACAAAGAAAAAAATAAATAAAAATAAGGGTTCAAAAACAGCCAATTTTTGGGTACCAATAAAAACCTCAACTCTTTCTGCAAAAAACGAGCCCCTGCACAAGACGATCGGTAGAAAAATAAAAAACATATGGCGTTCAGAAAACCAATCCAGCAAAATCTGCCTTTCAAAAACCATACGGTGTTCCTTTCCTTCTGCGCCCTGCCGTGCGCCCTTACATCAGTTTACAACTACATGAGGGGTGTTTCTGTAAACCGCAGAATCATAGTAATAAATAGAGTTTTGTTAACCCTTAATGTGTTAAAGAAAAAAATGTAATAAAATAGAAAATATGCTAAAAAAGTGAAATTTTGAAATTTCATCTCCATTTTCCTTTAATTCTTGTGGAACACCTAAAGGGTTAATAATGTTAGTGAAATTGGTTTTAAGTAACTTGAGGGGTGTAGTTTCTACAATGGGGTCATTTATGGGGGGTTTCCACTATGTAAGCCCCACAAAGTGACTTCAGACCTGAACTAGTTTTTAAAAAGTGGGTTTTGGAAATTTTGGAAATTTTCTAAAAAATTTGAAGAATTGCTTCTAAACTTCTAAGCCTTATAACGTCCTAAAAAAATAAAATAACATTTCCAAAATGATGCCAACATAAAGTAGACATATGGGGAATGTTATGTAATAAATATTTTATGAGGTATCACTTTCTGTTTTAGAAGCAGAGAAATTGAAATTTAGAAAATTGCTCATTTTTAAAAAATTTGGGTGAATTTTGGATTTTTTCATAAATAAAGGCTATATATATTGACTCAAATTCATGACTGTCATGAAGTACAATGTGTCACGAGAAAACAATCTCAGAATGGCTTGGATAAGTAAAAGTGTTCCAAAGCTATTACCACATAAAGTGACGCATGACAGATTTGTAAATTTTAACCTGGACACTGGGGCATCAATGACCTTTGGTCATGAAAGGGTTAATGTGTCCTTGGCAGCTAAAAGCATTTGTGTTGGTCCCATGTTCATATGTGCCTGCATCGCCGAAAAAAGATAAAGTTTTAATATATGCAAATGAGCCTCTAGGAGAAACGGGGGCATTACAGTTACACCTGCAGGCTATGATTTATCTGCAACTGCACTTTGATTGACAGGACCAGGGATAATGAGGAGTTCAATGCCTTTAACCCCTTAAGTACCAAGCCCATTTTTGCTTTTTCCTCCCCACACAGCCACGTTCACATAGCCATATGAGAGCTTTTTTTTTTTTTTGTGGGACAAGATGCATTTTATAACAGCACCATTTCTGCTATTGGAAAAAAAAAAAATCTTTGTGCGGTTAAATTGAAAAAATAAATAAAAAAATTCCACCAAGGTTTTTCGGGTTTTGACATCACAGCGTTCAAGGCATGCTAAAAGTGACATGATGTTCTTATTCTGTAGCTCAATACAAATCCAGCGATACCAAACTTGTGTACATTTTTTTTTAATACTTAAAAAAAAAAAAAAAAAACTTCTTTGCATCACCATTTTCCGACAGCCATAACTTTATATTTTGGTGTACATTTACAGAGCTGTATGAGGGCTCGTTTTTGGCGTAATGAACTGTAATTTTTTTTGGTACCATTTGCGTTACATACAAAGTTTTGATCACTGTTATTCAATTTTTTTGGGGGGAAAGATGACCAAACAAATGGCGAATTGTGTGGTTTTCATTTTTTTCTGTTACGGCATTTACCGGACAGGTATTTAAAAAAAAATATTTTTAATAGCTCAGACATTGTTGGACATGGTGGTACCTAATAGGTTTCTTTTTTTTTTTTTATTGTATATATGTTTTTATATGCAAAATTGGGAAAGGGGGGTGATTTAGAGTTTTAATATTTTATTCTTTTTTACATTTTTTTTTTTTTTTACTATTCACCCCAAGGCTGAGTTCACACGGGCGAGATTTCCGCGCGGGTGCAATGCAGTAGGTGAACGCATTGCACCTGCACTGAATCCTGACCCATTCATTTCAATGGGGCTGTGCACATGAGCATTTTTGTTTCATGCATCACTTCTGCAATGCTTTAAAATCGCAGCATGTTCTATATTCTGCGTTTTTCACGCAGCCCTGGCCCCATAGAAGTGAATGGGGCTGCGTTAATAACGCATTGCATCTGCAAGCAAGTGCGGATGCAATGCGTTTTTCACTGATGGTTGCTAGGAGATGTTGTTTGTAAACCTTCAGTTTTTTATCACGCGCGTGAAAAACGCATCAAAACGCATTGCACCCGCGCGGAAAAAACTGAACAACTAAACGCAATTGCAGCCAAAACTGACTGAACTTGCTTGCAAAATGGTGCGAGTTTAACTGAACGCACCCTGAACGCATCCGGACCTAATCTGTCACGCTCGTGTGAACTCAGCCTAATAGAGCTCTTTCAGGGTGAATAGGATTTTCACAGGCTCCCTGCTGCCCTGTGCTTTCTGCACACGGCAGCAGGGAGCTTACCATGGCAGCCATGGATTGCTTCAGCAGTGTCCAGGTTGCAATGGCAAGTGATTGGAGCCCAGTGATTTCACTGCTGGGGCTCCGATCGGAAGGCAGAGGGAGCCGAATCCCTCTGCCTCCACTCACAGGTGCCGCGATCAGCGTTTATCACGATAACTGAGGGGTCAAATGACAGGGGCAGTTTGAGCGCTGCTCCCTGTCAGTGCGACCGGGTTCCAGCTGTATGATACAGTCAGCACCGATACAGCCATTCTGAGATTGCTTTCTCGTGACGCATTGTACTTCATGACAGTGGTAAATTTGAGTCAACATATTTCACCTTCATTTATAAAAATCCCAAATTTACCAAAATGTTGGAAAAATTCACAATTTTTTCAAATGGAATTTCTCTACTTCTAAGAGATCGTAATACCTCATAAAATGCTGCATTTTAAGACGCACCTAGGTTTTAGAGGAGGACAATAGGAAAAGCTTTTTTTTTTTAATTAGACCTCAAAAAACTTACTTCTCCTAATCTGCACGCAGCAGCTTCCCCTCCTGCTCTTCCTGCCACTGCCTGTGCTGTGAACTGGCGCGCACAGTGAAAGCCAAGCACAGGAACAGGAAGCGGTGAGTACAAATCCTTTATAGCTTCCTGGTCCTCCGGTACTAATAAGCGATTCCATAATGGAAGCGCTCATTAGTATTCACCACACAAGACGCAGGAACATTATTCCCCCCCCCCTCCCCACAACCCCCCTTTGGGGGGAAAAAAAATGTGTCTTATGGATCAAAAAATACATTTTTACACAGTTATCAAATCAACAGTCCCCATACAGTTCAGGTCCATAAATATTGGGCCATCGACACAATTGTAAAATTTTTGGCTCTATACACCAACACAATGGATTTGAAATGAAACGAACAAGATGTGCTTTAACTCCAGATGGTCAGCTTTAATTTGAGGGTATTTACATCCAAATCAGGTGAACGGTGTAGGAATTACAACCGTTTGCATATGTGCCTCCCACTTGTTAAGAAACCAAACGTAATGGGACAATTGGCTTCTCAGCTGTTCCGTGGCCAGGTGTGTTATTCCCTCATTATCCCAATTACAATTTCACTTTTTTTGCAGATTTTTTATGTTTATTTATTTTTTCTTGCAAAACAGCTACGGTTAACAGCAAAATAAACCCCAATATGCATTACTCAGATTCTGCAGACTTCTACAGAAATACCCCATATATGATAGCAAACTGTTGTATGGGAACATAACAGTGGTCAGAAGAAGCGCCATTTGGTTTTTAGAGGCAAATTTTGCTAGAATGGTTTTAGGCACCATTTTGTGTTTAAAGAGACCCTGATATACCCCTACAGTAGAAACCCTAAAAAATAAATAAAAAAAAAGTGGAAACTACACCCCTCAAAGAGTTTATTAAGGGGTGTACTGAGCACTTTGACCCCATATGAGCGTTATGGAATTTAGAAGCATTTGGCTGTGAAAATGAAAAGTTTTATTTCTTCCAATAAAATGTTGCTTTAGTCGCACATTTTTCATTTTCACAATGGGTAACAGGGAAAAACCTGCTGATAATTTGTTTTCGCCTGAATACGGCAACACCCATATGTGGTGGTAAATTGCTGTAGGGGCACATGGCAGGACTCAGAAGGCGCGCGTTATATGGCTTTTGCAGCGCAGATTTTGATTATTGTATTGTAATGCATTGCAGAGGAGATCAGACCCCCAGAAGTTGATTTACATAAAAATAAATAAAAGTTCTAAGTTAAAAAAACAAACAAAAAAACTCCCTTTTCCCATAATTATCTAAAATTGGGGAAAAAAAGAAAAGTAATGGCAATTGTTTGTCACCTTGCTTCACAAAAGGTGTAATACAAAGTGATCAAAAAGTCGTATGTAGCCCAAAATGGTACCAAACAGGCCTTTATCTAATGCTAGTTTCACACTTGCGTTCGGGGTTCTGCTTGTGAGTTCCATTTGAAGGCTCTCACAAGCGGCCCCAAACGGATCCGTACAGCCCCAATGCATTCTGAGTGGATGTGGATCCGCTCAGAATGCAGCAGTATAGCTCAGTTTCGCTCAGCAGGCGGACACCCGAACGCAGCTTGCAGCGTTTTGGTGTCCGCCTCGCCGTGCGGAGCCAAACGGATCCAGATGCAGCTTGCCCCCCTGCCCCCCCCTCAACGGTTTTTTGGGCACAAGCTGTTTTTTTTTGGTGTGCGTACGATGACTGTGGCTGGCACTCAGTGTATCGCACACCCCACCGCTGATCAACTTCGGACGGTTGATCAGCGGTTTTGCATTTTTTTCCCCCTTTTTTTAGTTAGTCTTTTTTTTTCTGTTAGTTTTAGGGATAAGTACGCGAACATCCGTGCCCCCACACACACGCATACTGAATAAAGATTTCCACGCACACTGAATAAAGATTTCCCCGCACACGCAGACACACACTCCCCTATGGCACGCCGGATGTTCTCGGCCGAGGAGGCATACGCCCAGCTTGCCTCCGAGTCAGAGTCCCAGTGAGGACAAGGATGACTCCACTTTCCTGTTGTCATCCGCGTCATCATCTAGCGATGATGATGAGCCCCCAAGGCAGCGGAGACGCCGCCAGGCAGAGCAAGGGGAACGCCATAAAAGAGACCCTGTGGCCCACCCTAGTACGAGCAGCTCTGGTGCTCGTACTAGTTTACTGGCCCACCAGTTAAATCCACTGGAGCCCCCTGCCGGTGAACTTGTCTGGTGTAACCCAGAGCGATTTGAGCCCGTGATTCCTGATTTTGTAGGCCAACCAGGAATCCAGATTTCCACAGTGGGCTTCACTGAATATGACTCTAGTTATTTTTTTCATTGATCAACTGGTAAATCTAATGGTGGAGCAGACGAACCTGTACACCCAACACCCGGGCTCCTTTTTGGCTAGGCCCTGTGGCTGTGGCTGGACGCCGGTTAGTGCAGTGGAGATGATGACATTTTGAGGCCTTGTGCTGAATATAGACCTAGTCAAGAAACCTAGTGTCAAGCTGTCACTACCAGAGCTTTGAGACGTTCTCACAGCTCTGTGTCTCCACCCCTGTGATGATGTCACTTAGAGTTTGGAGGTGTTCTCACTGTTCTGTTTCTCCGCCCCTGTGATGAGGTCTTTACTCCCAGCTGTCTCTCCTGCGTTTGATTTCCCTGCCTTTAAATCACCCCTCCTCCTATTGCAGGGCGTGGATTATATTTCTCTTTTCAGTTGTAGCTCTGCCTTGAGTATCTTCACTTCTTAAGCTACTGGCTCTCTGAGACCTTGCTTAGATTTTAGGGAGCTCAACCGTATCACGATTCGCGATCCCTATCCCCTTCCTCTGATCCCGGACCTCTTCAACCAAATTGTTGGGGCCAAGGTATTTTCCAAATTGGATCTGAGAGGCGCGTACAACCTGGTCAGGGTCAGAGAGGGGGATGAATGGAAAACAGCCTTTAATACCCCTAACGGGCATTTCGAGAATCTCGTTATGCCTTTTGGCTTGATGAATGCTCCGGCCGTCTTTCAGCATTTTGTTAATAGTATTTTCTATCATTTAATGGGGAAATTTGTATTGGTGTATCTTGATGATATTAAGATTTTTTCCCCTGATGTTCAGACCCATCAGGATCATCTTTTTCAGGTCCTGCAGATACTGCGGGAAAATAAACTGTATGCCAAGCTGGAGAAATGTCTTTTTATGGTATCGGAGATTCAATTTCTGGGTTTTCTCCTCTCTGCTTCTGATTTTCGCATGGATCCGGAGAAGGTCCGTGCTGTGCTGGAGTGGGAGCTTCCTGAAAATCAGAAGGCATTGATGCGCTTTCTGGGTTTTGCTAACTACTACAGAAAGTTCATTTTGAATTATTCCTCTATTGTCAAACCCCTTACTGACATGACAAAAAAGGGGACGGATTTTTCCTCTTGGTCGGAGGAGGCGCTTGCAGTCTTTTCTAAGATTAAAGAGAGTTTTGCGTCTGCTCCCATCTTGGTGCATCCCGATGTTTCCTTACCTTTTATTGTTGAGGTGGATGCTTCCGAGGTGGGTGTGGGTGCAGTTTTGTCCCAGGGCCCCTCTCCTGCCAAATGGCGACCTTGTGCCTTTTTCTCTAGAAAACTCTCCCCGGCAGAGAGAAACTATGATGTGGGAGATAGGGAGTTGTTGGCTATCAAGTTGGCTTTCGAGGAATGGCGCCATTGGTTGGAGGGGGCCAGGCACCCTATCACCGTTTTTACCGACCATAAGAATCTGGCGTACTTGGAGTCGGCCAGGCGTATGAATCCGAGACAGGCCAGATGGTCTCTATTCTTCTCCAGATTAAATTTTGTTGTTACTTTCCGCCCTGGGATCAAGAATGTGAAGGCTGATGCTCTCTCTCGCTGTTTTCCGGGAGGAGGAAACTCCGAGGACCGGGTCCCATTTTGGCGGAGGGGGTAGTTGTTTCTGCTCTATATTCCGATTTGGAGGCCGAGGTCCAGGCTGCCCAGTCTGAGGCACCTGCCCGTTGTCCCTCCGGGAAGTTGTTCGTGCCTCCTGAGCTACGTCACAAACTCTTTAAGGAACATCATGATACGGTTCTTGCTGGTCACCCCGGGAGTAGAGCCACGGTAGATCTCATTGCTCGGAGATTTTGGTGGCCGGCTCTTCGTAAGTCTGTGGAGGGTTTTGTGGCGGCTTGTGAGACGTGCGCTCGCGCCAAGGTCCCTCGTTCACGACCTTCAGGTTCCCTTCTCCCGTTACCCATACCTTTCCGTCCTTGGACACACCTGTCCATGGACTTTATCACGGATCTTCCTCGTTCCTCGGGGAAGTCGGTGATCCTGGTGGTCGTGGACCGTTTTAGCAAGATGGCTCATTTCGTCCCTTTCCCTGGTTTACCCAATGCTAAAACGTTGGCGCAAGCTTTTGTCGATCATATTGTTAAATTGCACGGCATTCCCTCTGAGATTGTTTCCGATAGAGGCACGCAGTTTGTGTCCAGGTTCTGGAAGGCTTTCTGTTCTCGCCTGGGGGTTCGGCTGTCCTTCTCTTCTGCTTTTCACCCGCAGTCGAATGGTCAGACTGAGCGCCTCAATCAGAATCTGGAGACATATTTGCGCTGTTTTGTGGCAGAGAACCAGGAGGATTGGTGTTCATTTCTCCCTCTTGCTGAGTTTGCTTTGAACAACCGTCAGGAATCTTCTGATAAGTCACCATTTTTTGGTGCATATGGGTTCCATCCGCAGTTTGGGACATTCTCGGGAGGGGCTCTTTCTGGTTTACCTGAGGAGGAGAGATTTTCCTCGTCTTTGTCTACCATTTGGCAAAAGATTCAGAGTAATCTCAGAAAGATGAGTGAGAAGTATAAGCGTGTGGCTGATGAGAGACGTGTGCCTGGTCCGGACCTGAATGTGGGTGATCTGGTGTGGTTGTCTACAAGAAATATTAAACTGAAGGTTCCCTCCTGGAAATTGGGTCCCAAGTTTATTGGGCCTTATAAAATTTTGTCAGTCATCAATCCTGTTGCCTTCCGCCTTGATCTTCCTCGGGTTTGGAAGATACATAATGTATTTCACAGATCTCTCTTAAAACCATATGTCCAGCCCACGGTACCCTCCTCTTTGCCTCCTCCTCCGATTTTGGTTGATGGCAATCTGGAGTTTTAGGTTTCCAGAATTGTGGACTCTCGCATTGTCCACGGTTCTCTTCAGTACCTCGTTCATTGGAAGGGTTATGGTCCTGAGGAAAGGATGTGGGTTCCGATGTCAGACATTAAAGCCACTCGCCTTATCAGGGCATTTCATAGGGCTCATCCTGGGAAGGTGGGTCCTGGGTGTCCGGAGTCCACCCGTAGAGGGGGGGGGGGGGTACTGTCACTACCAGAGCTTTGAGACATTCTCACAGCTCTGTGTCTCCACCCCTGTGATGATGTCACTTAGAGTTTGGAGGTGTTCTCACTGTTCTGTTTCTCCGCCCCTGTGATGAGGTCTTTACTCCCAGCTGTCTCTCCTGCGTTTGATTTCCCTGCCTTTAAATCACCCCTCCTCCTATTGCAGGGCGTGGATTATATTTCTCTTTTCAGTTGTAGCTCTGCCTTGAGTATCTTCACTTCTTAAGCTACTAGTTCTCTGGACCTGTGTTCTGCTGCTGCAAGCACTCCGGATATTGCCAGCGGCCCTTGGATCCGTCTTCTCTGCGGCTGCAGCTCCATCAGCTAAGTGTGCAGACTTTGTTGTGTACCTGGTGATTTCCTGACTGGATCTGAAGTGGCCACAGTTCCCTCCATATTCTGAGCAGGGCATCGGTGGCCGTGCCCCTTCCACTATTGTAGGGGTTACAGGGCTCATCAGTCTAAGGTACGCGGGCATGCCTCGTTCCACCATTTGGATCCGGGCATGTGCTTTAGCAGCATAGTGAGAGTGTTGAGGGTCTGACAGGGGTCACCCTTTCTCTTCCCTAGTTTGGGTCCGGTCAGTAGCTCTTCTTACTGTGTATACTCTGGTTACCCTTAAACAGCCGTGACACAAGCATTACTGGAGTAGGGACATCCTCTACCAGACCCCATTATTCAGATAATGCAACATGTCTCTTCTCCCCCCCCCATCCCCGAGGTGATCCTGCCCATGACCGCCAGTACAAAATCAGACTGATCATCGATCACTTTGGGGCCAAATTTGTACAGGCCTATGTACCTGGAAGGGAGGTCGCGGTTGAGGAGTCTCTCATTGCGTTCAAGGGGAGACTCATTTTCCGCCAGTATGTTCCCTCATAGCGGGCGCGGTATGGCGTAAAACTGTATAAACTTTGTAAAAGTACCTCAGGGTACACTTACAAGTTTTGTGTGTATGAGGGGCGAGATTCCCGTATTCAACCCCCAGAATGTCCCCCCACTCTGGGTGTTAGCGGGAAACTTGTGTGGGACCTTATGCACCCACTGCTAGATAAGGGTTACCACCTGTACGTGGATAACTTTTAAACTAGTATCCCCTTGTTCCAGTCCCTCGCCGCCAGATCCACGTCCGCTTGTGGGACCGTAGGGAAAAATCAATGCTGCCTCCCTGCCTACACTCTCCAGGTACCTATCCCCAGGGGTTAGGCCCGTGCCCTTACCACTGAAAACCTGTTGCTGGTCAGATATAAGGACAAGAGGGATGTCCTTGTACTGTCCACAATTCATGGTAATGGCATCACCCCTGTCCCTGTGCGAGGTACCGCAGCAACGGTCCTCAAGCCAGATTGTATCGTTGACTACAATAGGCATATGGGAGGAGTTGATCTCTCTGATCAAGTCCTCAAGCCGTATAATGCCATGCGCAAAACCCAGGCATGGTACCAAAAAATTGTGGTCAACTTGGTGAAGGTTGCATTGCACAACTCTTTTGTGCTGTCCCGGAGCGCTGGCAACACATACTGGAAAGAAGGGACGGACCCCAAAAAGGTGCAGAGTGCGTCACAGGAGGGGGATACGGAAGGACACCACTACTCAATGTGACACATGCCCCGATCATGCGGGCCTCTGCATTATTAGTTGCTTCAGGGAGTACCACACTTCCATGGAGTACTAAATTTATATCCCAATTTAGCCACTGACAATCGGATAAAACTGGTTCTCAGACTTGAGACACAAACTAAAAAAAAATATAAAAAAATTAAAAATTATTATTTAGTAAAACGAAAATAAAAAAAAGTACTTATTAGGTATCACCGCGTCCGTAAGAATCTGCTCTATAAAAATACCCCCCAACCCCTCCGATGAACATGGTTAAAAAAAATAAAAATAGCCCCAAAAAACTATCCTCTCATCCCGCAAAAAATGAGCCCCTACATAAGATAATCGGCTAAAAAAATAAATAAAAAAAAATACAATTACTCAGACTCTGTAGATACTAACATTTTTATTTTCTTTCTAAAAAGATAATATAGTGTAAAACATAAATAGTAGTCATATTAGATTTCGCCGCCTCCGTAAGAATCTGCTCTATAAAAATACCCCCCAACCCCTCAGATGAACACTGTAAAAATTAAAAACTGTGCCAAAAAAGCAATTTGTCAAATTTTGTTGATCCGTTTTTTTCCCCACTAACAAACCAAGGGTTAATAGCCAAACAAAACTTAATATTTATTACCCTCATACTGCAGTTTACAGAAACACCCCATATGTGGTCATAAACTGCTGTATGACCAAACGGCAGGGCGCAGAAGGAAAAAAAATGCCGTATGGTTTCTGGAAGGCAGATTTTGATGGCCTTTTTTTTTTTTGGCACCATGTCCCATTTGAAGCCCCCCTGATGCACCCCTAGAGTAAAAAACTCTATAAAAGCGACCCATCTAAGAAACTACACCCCTCAAGGTATTACAAATTGATTTTACAAACGTCGTTAACCCTTTAGGTGTTCCACAAGAGTTATTGGCAAATGGAAATTAAATTTCAGAATTTCTATTTCTGGTAACTAACCTTGCCTCACAAAAATGTAATATAGATAAACCAAAAACCATATGTACCCTAAAAATAGTCCCAACAAAACTGCCACCTTATCCCCTGGTTTCCCAAATGGGGTAACTTTTATGGAGTTTCTACTCTAGGGGTGCATCAGGGGAGCTTCAAATGGGACATGGTGTAAATAAACCAGTCCAGTAAAATCTGCCTTCCAAAAACCACACGCCACACCTTTCCCTCTACGCCCTACTGTGTGCCCGTACAGTAGTTTACGGCCACATAGGGGTGTTTCTGCAAACTACAGAATCGGGGCAATAAATATTGAGTTTTGTTTGGCTGTTAACCCTTGCTTTGTTACTGGAAAAAAAGGATTCAATTTGAAAATTTGCCAAAAAATAAAAATTTTGAAAGTTTATCTCCATTTGCCATTAACTCTTGTGGAACACCTAAAGGGTTAACGACGTTTGTAAAATCAGTTTTGAATAGCTTGATGGGTGTAGTTTCTAGAATGGGGTAATTTTGGGGTGGTTTCTATTATGTAAGCCTCACAAAGTGACTTCAGACCTGAACTGGTCCCTAAAAATTGGGAAGATTTGCTTCTAAATTTCTAAGCCTTGTAACATCCCCAAAATATAAAATATCATTCCCAAAATGATCCAAACATGAAGTAGACATATGTGGAATGTAAAGTAATAACTATTTTTGGATGTATTACTATGTATTATAGAAGTAGATAAATTGAAACTTGGAAATTTGCAATTTTTTACAAATTTTTGCTAAATTTGGTATTTTTTTATAAATAAAAATGCATTTATTTTTTTTACTTCATTTTATCAGTGTCATGAAGTACAATATGTGACAGAAAAACAATCTCAGAATGGCCTGGATAAATCAAAAGAGTTTTAAAGTTATCACCACTTAAAGTGACACTGGTCAGATTTCCAAAAAAATGGCCTGGTCCTTAAGGTGAAAAAAGGCTGTGTCCAAAAGGAGTTATTGCAGTTACTTGAACCTTGAGGCTGGGTTCAGACCTGAGCGTTTTACAGCGCGTTCCTACGTGCTGTAAAACGCTCAACAGGCAAGAACCAATTATTCCCTATGGGAATGGTTCGCACCTGAGCGTTTTACAGCGCGTACGATCGCGCTGTAAAAACGCCTGACGCCCCAAGAAGTACATGAGCTTCTTTGGGGGCGTCTTGTCGCGCGTTCCCGTACATAGACTTCAGCGGGAACGCGCGACAATGGGCGTTCGCTTGTCTCTGTATGCGCGATTGCAAACGCCCGTACAATCGCGCATACAGAGCGCTTCATCGCAAACGCTCAGGTGTGAACCCAGCATGAGGGTACTTGGTCTGAGTCCTTTATCAAAACTTGACTGGAGAAAAGCTAATATAAGGGGTACATCAGTACATCAGGATCCGGGCTTTGATACCATCCCCCGCAAACTCTAAAAAGGCTTTCCAAGTCCTTGAATAGATTTTGGAAGTCATGTCCTTTATACTTAATAAAAGAGTGGAGGGGGGCGGAGCTTGCCGATGGCGGAGTAAGCAGCGTGCTGCCTGAGCTCCTGAACGCCACCGGCCTTTATCAGCCACACATAGCACCCAGAAGCCCGCGGATTCTTTCATGGGTCGCAAGAGAGGCCCATCTTGCACCCCTGCACCCCCACCGCACGATTCGGGGGACATCTCAAGGTTCTTTGGCCCGTCCAGCCAGGCTGAACACTCAAGCTCCGGAGCCGTTTTTTCCAAGATGGCGGAGTCAGCGCGAGAATCCAGCGCATCAACCCCTCTGACCAGAGGGAAAACTGCAGCGCTCAGCTCCCGCTCTCAGGGTGAACATCTTACCGGTGGACCGCCGGTTTCATATGCTGCAGCGGTGAGTCCTACTTCTGGGTCTGCGGCCACCTCGCCGGCATCTAGAAAATCGGAGGCCTCCCCAGGCCTGCAGCTCTCTCAGCAGGGCTCCCCATCTCCGTCAGCTGCGTCCAGCAGGTCGCATACGGCTCACTCCCATGATGATGATTGGGACTGGAAGCTACACCTGAAATCCCTACCCACCACTACAGAGGTTGATGCCTTACTCAGCAGGATGGAGGCTTCCCACAAGCAGGATATGGCGGCCCTGCATCAGGATATCAGACACGTGGGTCAGAGAGTGGAGGATGTAGAGAACAAGCAAGAGCAGATCTTGAATTCTCTGGACTGCCACCGTGAAGTCATTAATGATCACGCTGCTCAATTGCAGGACATTTTAACCCACATTGACGATATTGAGAATCGTAATCGGAGGAACAACCTCCGGATTAGGGGGGTTCCTGAATCTGTGGAAGATCTCTACAACTGGGCGCAGAGCCATTTTACTGCACTGTTAAAGGTGAATCCTGACACAGCCATCGAGATTGATCGGATCCATCGGGCTCTTGGCCCAAAATCAACTGACCTGAAGCGCCCCAGGGACATTATTTGTCGCATACACTTCTTCAAGGAGAAGGAGGCCATCCTCAAAGCAGCCCGGGCTGCGGCTGGTCCCGGTTTGGACCCGAACGCTATCCAGATCCTCCCAGACCTAGCACGCCGCACCCTGCAACTTAGAAAGGCCCTGAAGCCTCTCTTAGCCGTTCTCAGGGACAATGAGATCCTGTATAGATGGGGGTATCCCTTCCAGCTCTCGGCTAGGAGGAATGGGAAATCTGCTTTCTTCAAATCTGTGGAAGACCTGCCCAAGTTCCTGGCTACTCTTGATCTCCCCCCAGTGGAGCTCCCGGACTGGCCCAGACCTCTCCTGGTACCGCCGGTTAGCGGTCGCGAAGAATGGCAGGAGGCGATGCCGAAGCCCCAGAGGCATTCCAGACGTCACCCCGGACCGCCTATTTGAGCTAGATAAGCTACCGCGGGACTTCGAATATTTTCTTACACTTGTTTCAGTGTATAATTTTCATGTTTTAAGGTTTCTTGCTATGTGTTCTACATTATTGATATCCTTATTTGCATGTCGGAGGCTAGTAGGGCAGCTGTCCTGCCCTTGACCTCTCCTCCCCTCGCTAGGGATACCGACACTTGGTGTCGAACGTGACAGTAGTCACTTACTAGCCTACCTCGGAGCCACAGTTTTTGGCTCTCTCGCATAAGAGGGTTTTTTCGTTCTTTTCCCTTTTCTTTTTGTTTTACTGAGTGTTACTTGTTTGTCCTTGTCTTTTCCCTCTTGTTCCGCACCCCTTTGTCATTGTCCCCTGTCACCCTACCCGGGCCCTTAGTGGCGGTTGTGATGACTCCTTTTTCTTTTTGTACGTATAATGCTAGGGGCCTAAACAAGCCAGAAAAACGTAGCCAGATCTTATACCGTTTCCATCGGAAGCGGGTCATGCTTATCATGTTTCAGGAGACTCACTTTAAGCAAGCCTCGGTTCCCAGGTGCGACCGCGGATATTACACGACATGGTTCCATAGCCCAAATCCTGTTAAAAAGGCGGGAGGGGTATCCATAGCCTTTCACAAGTCCTTCCGTCCCACGGTCTTGTCTTCAGACATTGACAGTAGGGGGCGTTATGTGTTCCTCAAATTTTCTGATGGTTCGCGCGTGTTCACAGTTGCTAATGTCTATTTTCCCAACCAGGGGCAGATCCCTTACGGCTCCAAGATCCTTAGGAAGCTGGCTCGCTTTGCAGATGGCTCCTCGATCATTCTGGGCGGCGATCTGAATATGGTGATGGACCCTGCACTGGATTCTTCGTCTGGTAGGTCTGCTATCTCTCCGTCATCGCAGCGTTGCTTTAGGGAGTACTTATCCTCTCTACACCTTGTAGATCTCTGGAGGGTGCTGCATCCGGGAGTCAGGGATTTCAGTTTCCACTCCTTAGCCCATAATAGTTACGCCAGATTGGACCACTTATTTGTCTCCCATTCTTTGCTAGATGCGGATCCACTCAGCTCCATGGATGGTTTCCTTTGGTCTGACCACGCTCCTGTCTATGGCCTCCTTAGGTTTCAACAGGCCCCTTCCCGTCCCTTCACATGGAGACTAAACGATAATCTTCTTAATGACCTGGTGTGTATGACCGAAGTTCGTAAGGCCATCACTGAGTTTGCCAATAACCATCAATCAGACCCCTCCCCTGCGCCGATTAAATGGGAAGCCCTTAAATGTGTGCTCAGAGGGATTTTCATCTCTCATGGAGCTAGGCTTAAGAGGGAAAGGTCCGCAAAACTCTCCTCCCTTTTATTAGAGCTTGACGGGAAAGAGGCCTCTAATAAACTCACCCCCACAGATCAGCTGAAAGCTGACATTTCTCTGCTTCGGCAACAAATACTCCAAATCCTAGATCAAAGAACCCTATGCCTCCGTGATAAGGTCAAATTCGGATTTTTTGAATATGGAGATAAGAGTGGGAAGTGGCTTGCTAGGGCCTTGCATCCCAGACTGCCCCAGACCCAGATTACTTCGCTTAATTCACCCAGTAAGGGTACAATTTACGCTCCTTCCGAAATCTCATCGGAATTCCGTACTTATTATAGCTCACTCTATGACCTGAACGCAGGGAGGGACTCTGCTTCGGTTTCCTTTACTCGAGATGTTAAGGAGTATCTAGACCAATTCGGCCCTGAACACATACCAAGCGTTGACTCTCGGGCTTTAGAGGATGATTTCTCGCCCCCAGAACTAGCAGGAGTGATAAAGGAGCTCAAAAACGGGAAAAGTCCAGGTCCGGATGGCCTGACCCCGCGCTTCTATAAGCTTCTTATAGAAGAGCTATCCCCCCTGCTACTAGATTCTTTCAATTCAATTGCATCGGGTGCCTCTTTCCCCCCCCAGGCTCTACAGGCCCATATAACGGTTATTCCCAAACCTGATAAGGACCCCTCTTATTGCTCTAATTATAGGCCCATTTCTCTCTTAAACGTGGACCTTAAAGTTTATGCTAAATTACTAGCTCTGCGGTTACATCCCCTCATTCCGAAATGTATCCATCAGGAGCAGGTGGGTTTTGTACCAGGCAGGGAAGCGCGTGACAGCACCCTGAAGACTTTGGGCATTATAGCTAGAGCTAGGTCTAGTAGATCTCCTCTGTGCCTGCTTTCAGTGGATGCAGAGAAGGCCTTCGATAGGGTCAATTGGGGATTCCTGGCCTTGACCCTGGAGCATATAGGCCTCGGCGCTAAAATGATTGGGCGTATTATGGCTCTTTACTCCTCTCCCTCAGCCCAGGTACGGGTCAATGGCCTCCTTTCTCCGCCCTTTGCCATTAATAATGGTACACGCCAGGGCTGTCCATTATCCCCCTTCCTTTATATTTTGACCATGGAATCCTTGGCCAACGCTCTGCGTAATAATTCATCTATAAAAGGGGTGGGAATTGGAACGAAAGAGCACAAATTGTCCCTTTTTGCCGATGATTTGCTTCTTTACCTCTCAGAGCCTAGGATAGGCTTGCCTTCGGTCCTTCGGGAATTTGAGAGATTTGGTAGAATTAGTAATTTTAAGGTAAATGTCCAGAAGTCCGAAATCTTGAACATATCATTGCCACATAGAGAACTCACCCACATCAAGGAAGGGTTCGCGTTTAAAGTAGCCCCGGACTCCATTCGCCACCTGGGCATCAACCTGCCCGCAAACCCGAGCCTTCTTTTCCAGTTGAACTATAAACCACTGCTTAGGAAGATAGAGGCCTCTCTCCTGAAGTGGTCCCCCCGTCAGGTTTCTTGGTTCGGTAGGATTAATGCCCTAAAGATGGATGTCTTGCCCAAACTTCTCTATCTGTTCCAGACTGCTCCGTGTAAGATACCCAACAGATTTTTCGCCCAGTTGAGGTCACTGGTCTCTAGATTTATCTGGAGTGGTGCAAGGGCCAGGGTGAGTTACAAGGTTTTGTCCAGAGCAAAGAGCCTGGGGGGAGCGGGCCTGCCAGACTTCCAGGCATATTTCAGGGCCTCCATCTCAAATTGTGTTCTAGACCTTGTACATAAACGTTCTCTGAAGCTTTGGGTAGACATAGAACATACCCTTGAACCACGTTTAGTACCTGGGATATTTTGGCTTCCTGTAGCCGCACAAAATAGTCTCTTACATACCCTGCTCTCCCCTCTACTTCAGACTCTGGTTAAAGTATGGGGCGGATTTGCCTCCAAAATTAAGTTAATCTCTGCTCCAGGCCCTTTGACTCATGTTGTAACTCACCCTGGCCTTCCTCCTCAGATCAGAAATCTGCCATCTTTTCGTGCAGTTCCTCCTCCCCGGATTCTAATTAGGGATATTTTTAATAGCTCGGGTCTCTTACCCCTTAATGACTTGTCACATATATTTCTAAACGCCCCGGGCCGCTGGTTTCATTACTTTCAACTTCGCAGCTTTTTGGGCTCCCTGGCTCCCGGATTGCAGCTGTCAGCCCCATTGACTAATTTTGAGAAGCTCTGTGTTGCCAACACGGGCCCGGATCATGGTATCTCTCTGATATATAGCTTGCTGGGTGCCGGTGGGATGGAGGACCTATCAGTAGCGGAACAGATTGAGAAGTGTTGGGTTTGCCTCTGGTTGGGAGAACGATCTGACATTTTCCCTGTCTGCTTGAGCAATGGAGTCGCTCCCTCTTATTTACTCATAAGTCATCCCTGTCTGTTCGCTTGCAGGAACTGAACTATAAGATTCTCACACGTTGGTATAGGACTCCGGTTAAGTTGCACCAATTTTACCCATCTGTTCCCAACACCTGCTGGCGCTGCCATACAGAGGTTGGTTCCATGCTCCACATTTGGTGGGATTGCCCTGGGGTTGCCCCATTGTGGCAGGATATTTTTGCTCTGTATAATGCTCTTTACCGGTCTTCTATACCTCCGTCCCCTTTGATCGCTTTGCTCTCGATATTCCCAGGCAGGATCCAACATGTCAAAAGAGGTGTGCTTAGAACATTTGTTTTATCAATGAGGCAGATTATTCCACGCCAGTGGAGGTCTTCAGAAAATTTACAGAGAATCACGTGGTTGCGGGCCCTGGATGCCCTGTTCAGAATGGAGGAGATGGAAGCTGAGTCTTGTAATCGTACGCAATCATTTGCGCTGACCTGGGAACCCTGGCGACAGTTCAGAAGTTCAGCCCGCCTCCAAACGTGGTTGGATTCAGGTGATTGCACCTGGCACGCATGATATGTTGCCTAGCTATTCATTCCTCCCCCTTCCCATCCCCCTCCCCCTTTCCTTCCTTGTCTTTGTTCGTCGATGTCTTGTCTTTGTCTGTCCCCCTGTTATTGCTTGTTTAAGGTTTTGGTTTGCCATGCCATGAGCTGCACCTAGTAGCTCCTTGTTCAACCGGCTAATACTGAAGAATTGGTTATATGTCCTTGTCCTCATCTCTGCCATTGCCCACGGCTTGCTATGCCAAGCGTTATTTCTCCCCAACTACTGAGACATTTGATGGGAACATGCTTTTGGTGTTTGACACCTCTGGATCATTTGCACGTGATCAGGGGGAATGGAATGTAATGCTTTATTTGTCCATTTATATGCTGGCACTGTATGTATTTATTGCCCGGCTATAAGTAATGTCTTGGTCTTTCACTGTTATAGCTGTTATGTCTAATTTATTGCTATATTTCTCTATGCAATAAAAAGAGATTCAACACTAAAAGAGTGGAAATCACTGGCTCAGACCCTTTGGTTCTAAGATAAGTTGTTCAGTCTCCAAGCTGTTAGATGTAATTAGGATACGCTTGGACTTGACACTTGCCAAAACTCCCCTGCCGCGAGATCGAATAGGAGAGGAAACCAGGATCTTTTCGGCCAGAAGGGTGCAATCAGTATCAATTGCGCTTTCTCCTCTATTGCTTTCATTAGTACCCTTGAAATTAAGCTGAAAGGTGGAAAGGAGCAAAGTAAGCCTTCTGGCCATGGAGAAGATAGAGCGTCTACCATCAGAGGTTATCCCAAATTGAGAGAGAGAACAGAAATTTTCTACCGATCAGTTTTTTCGGTTCACAAAAAGGTCCTCTATTGGGGTACCCAATTTTTATGATATTTCTTTGAACATGTTGGGATCTAGTGACCATTCTCCTTCTCTCAAAGTTTCTCTGCTGAGGAAATCTGCCACTAAGTTTCCCTGCCTTTCAGATGAACAGCGGTTAATGAAAAAGATTCTTCCTGAAAGTTGCCACGGCGCTTTGCTCTTTGTCCTCCTTGCCCACAATGGTGGAGTTGTCGGACAGAATTACGTGCTGGGATGTTATGTCAACTACAGAGAAAGAAGTACTTTGAGAACTGCCAACTCTTAAGTTGGAGGATGCTGCTGCCATCTTTTGACTCCAGATTCCTTGCACCACTTGATCTTTGGTGTGGTCCCCCCACCCCTGACTGTGGCATCGGTGGTTATAACGACTTGATTTGTATGTCACCAATAAACTCTCTCTGAAGATGCTTTCTGATCTTCCACTAAAAGAGAGACTGTTGAACTTTTAAAGGAATTTTTACTTTTTTGTCTAGTGAGTTCCATCCAAGACTTTTAGAAGAAAGGCCTGTAGCGTTCTTGTGTGGCATTGTGCCCACCTGACTGCTGAAATGGAAGTTAGATGGCCTAGTTGGATCATGATGTTTCTGATGGATATGACCTCGGATTTGCAAAACAGCGAGACTTTTTGGGAGAGGGACATCTGTTTTTCTTGAGGAAGAAAGGACATAAGACTGTGGGAGTTTAGCAGGACTCCCAAAAATATTTTCTCCCAGCTGAGAATTAAGTCTGATATTTTGTTTTGTTTATTAATCAGCCTAACTCCAAAAGATTTTTTTTTGTCCAATCTGTAGATGAACATGGAGATCTTGTAGGAACGGGGCTGCCACCAAAAAGTCGTCCAGGTATGGAATAATAAAGATGCCCAGTAAATGTATAAAACTTGTCACCTCAGCCACAATCTTTGAGAAGATTCTTGGGGCTGAGGATAACCTGAAGGGAAGGGCTTTGAATTGGAAGGGTCGCTTCTGACCCCGCAGAAATATCACAATTATGAGAAATTTCTAAAAGTCTTTGTGGATGAGCACATGGTAATATGCATTGGAGAGATCCAGGGTTACAATCTAATAGTCACGAGTAAAAAAGATTTACTGAAGACCCGATTGTCTCCATTTTGAATGTTATCTTTTTGTTTACCCTCTTTAGATTTATTATTAACCTGTAAGATTTGTTTGGTTTCTGGACTAAAAAGATGGGAGAATAAAATCCTTCTCCTTCCTGATCTTTTGGAACCGGGATTAGAACTCACTTTTGCAGAAGAGAATGTATTTCCGATTCTAGAATCAACAGTTTTTCCCTGTGAAGTAAAGGTTTGTTGTATGTGTAAGGATTTGGAGGAGGAGTGGTGAATTCCAGTTTGTAACCTTCCCTTATAGTACTTAGTACCCAAGGGGAAGTGGAAATATTTTCCAGACCGAGGTGAACATTCTTAATCTGCCTCCTACCTGAGATTTGTCGCCATTGTGAAGGCTTTGAGGAACTTTCCGGAGTAAACAGAAAACCCTCTCTCTTTTCCTCTAGAGGGCTGACATCTTCCCGAACACTCTTTTCTTTTGTCTGGCCTGGTTCTCCTTTGGTTTCGAAAGGAATGCCTTTGCTGATAAACTCTAGAGTCTGAACGAAAGCCATTTAATCTTATCCGATGCCTTGTCCAGAACATCATCTAATACTGGACCGAACAGCTCATCTACTTTACGAGGCATGGAACATAACCGATTTTTGGAGCTAGCATCCCTAGACCACGACCTGAGCCATATTGCTCTACAGATGGCATTTGAGAATGCTGAAGATCTGGCAGAGAGTTTTACAAGATCCGCAAAGGCGTCAGACAGGAAATTTGAGGCCTGCTTCAGTATGGGTATAGAGGCTAGGATTTCTTCTCTGGGGGTACCCGTCACCAAGTGTTCTTTCAACTTAGATAGCCAGACAAATAACGATCTGGAAGTGCAAGCAGCCACTATACTGGGTCTTAGCATAGCAGTGTTTGTCTCCCATGCCCGTTTAAGAAGACCCTCACATTTTTTTTATCCATTGGCTCCTTTAAGAGACTCATGTCCTCAAAAGGGAGAGAAGTTTTCTTAGATAATCTTGTGAGTAGGGTTGTTGATACCAAAATTTTGATTTGGTTTCGATATATCATAAAAAGTATTGCGATACTCGATACCATGCGAAAAAAATATAACAACAAAAAAGTTGCGAGCATTCCGCATTTTATGGAACGTCCGGCCCATAATAGAACAGTCTGATCCTATTTTTGGGGGACAAGGTGAAAGAAAAAAAAATATAGTGAATCTCGCAGTCTTTATTTTTTTTTTTCTGTTACAGCGTTCACCGCATAGGACTTTAAAAAAAAAATATTTTAATAGTTCGGACTTTTCGGATGTGGCGATATATTATGTTTATTTATGGTTTATATATTATATATGTAAAATTGGGAAAGGGGGTGATTTATACTTAATATTTTGGTGTTTTTTTGTTTTGTTTACTTTTTATTTAATAACTATCCCCCCTTAGGGGCTAGAAACTGATCTTTTAATCCCTTGTCCTTTTCACTCTAACAGAGCTCTATTAGGGTGAATAAGACTTCACACTCTCCCTGCTGCCCTGTGCTTTGTGCACAGCAGCAGATAGCTTACCATGGCATCCAGGGCTTCAG
This sequence comes from Bufo gargarizans, assembly GCF_014858855.1. NCBI lineage: Eukaryota > Metazoa > Chordata > Amphibia > Anura > Bufonidae > Bufo > Bufo gargarizans. The sequence continues at coordinate 207,869,966 of NC_058085.1, read as the reverse complement.
TAGCATCCTGGCTGCCATGGTAACCAATCGTAGCCCCAGGATTACACTGCTGGGGCTCCAATCAGAAGCTGCCACTGCACCACCAATGAGGAAGAGGGGAGGGGATCCTGTGGCAACTGCCACCAATGATTTTAATACTGGTGGGTTGAGGGGGCGCACTGCACCACCAATGATTTTAATACTGGGGAGGAGGGGGCAGGGCACACTGCGCCACCAATGCTAATTAACATTTAATACAGGAAAGAGGTGTGGCAGCTGAGGGGTTAACTGCCACTGATCTCAGCTCCCCGCCTCCTGTATCTGTATTAAACGTTTTACTCTCATTGGTGGCGCAGTGAGCCCGCCCCTCTCTCCTCATTGGTGGCAGCGGCAGCGGCAGCAGCAGCACAGAGGGAGAGAGTGTTTCCTTCTCCGCTGTGCTGCTCAGGAGAACACTGAGCGCGCTGAGAGCAGCGCACTCCATGTTTTCTGATACTAGGCTGAGCAATAGCAAAGCCTAGTATCAGAAAAAGGCAAATCCTGGTATTGAGGTCAATACCAGACAAAAAATTTGATACCCGAAACAACCCTATTTGGGAGTTATCCGAAAGGGCTGAATCTGACTCTGCAAAGGGATATTTCCTCTTGAAGGTGTTTGGAATCATATTTCGCTTTTCAGGATCTTTCCATTCTTTAGCAATTAACATTTTGATATTATTATGGACAGGAAAAAAACTCTTTTTCCTTTCACCCCATCCTTGAAACATTTGGTCTTGAATAGATCGAGACTCTTTTACGTCCTCAATCTTCATATTAGCTCTTATGGTCTTTAATAATTTTTCTGCATTCTCTGGAAGACACAGAGGTTTCCCAGAACAGTCTTCTGCGGATTCTGAATTGGAATCTGAAAAAAACTTTACCATCATCAGAATCTGGTTCTCCCAGAAAATCGGACACCTGAGATTTATGTGAGGTTTAAGGGTGATCTAATAGTCAGATATGTTATTTCTCATGTACACACAGCTTACTCTGAAAATTCATCTGAAACCATAGGTATGCTTTAATGCCTCACCTTATTAGATTCTGCAAGCTTGTAAGCAGCATAATATTCAGCATCCGCTTTTCCTCTCTCTCTAGCAAGAAAAGCAGAATCTAGGACACAAAAATAATAAAAATTAACAACGGGCTACTTTCAATGTTCAGCTCATGATAATTATACATTATGGATTGGGACAGTCAAAAAGATGAAAAAAAGACCATTAAGTTTCTATGCCTACTCTCTGTATTTACATAAGACATGTAATATTTAAATGAGCAGTACGGTGTCACTGTCTACACTGTCTACATTCAGCATGACCTATGTTCTTTGTACCATACATTATGCACCATAGCCATGGCGGTTTGACCATTTCTTTGATCTCCACTCAACCTCTACCATTATTTACTCATCTGGTCTGCACCTATGGGTTGGTCATTGTACCATACATCAGTAGTTGTTTTTCCCATATCCGCAGTAACCTTATTGATAGATTATTATATGTTGTGACCAGTGTGTCCATCCAGGATGGCGCTCGTTTTCTTTTCCCCTGCTCCCTTACCCTATTCTTGGCATTCATTATGTGTATTTTTATCATGAATTTAATAAAAGCGTATATTTTTCTAACCAATGGTACTCTAAGCTCTTTCCTTCTGCTTTCCGCCATCTCAGGGTGTTGCAGGGATAGTTTAACAGTATAGTTCAGCAGACTGAATTTATAGACTGAAGTCAGGCTATATCAGTAGAAAGGGATAGCATAAGGGCAGTGTTCCGTGTATGTGTTTTACAGTGAGGGCAACTTCTGGAAAGTGGAAAGTCTGCAATTGTGGCTTTTTTGGTAAAAAAAAAAAAAAAAGTTAACATTTTGTTACCATTTTAAATTGTGTGGTTCAGCACATACCAATGTATTTACAGAAAGACAGATTCCCCAGTCAAAAAAATAAATAAAAATGCAATTTTACTTAAATGGGGTCCGCGATCTGCACCGCAAAAATGTAGTGCATGCGCTACTTTTTTGCGGTACAGAGGCACGGCCACAAACACCACGGAAGCACTCCGTAGTGCTTCCAGTTCCGAACCGTGCCTCAGTTCCGCATTTCCGTGATTGCCGATCCCATTCAAGTGAACGGGTCCGTGATCCGGAATGCAATACGGCCACTGGGGTCACACGGTCGTGTGCATGAAGCCTTAAAACTATGTAGTCCAATGCAAAAAACACTGCCAAAAATGCCACTTTTGGTCACCTTACCATCACAAAAAGTGTAATACCAAGTGATCAAAAAGACACTTACCCAAAAATAGTACAAATCAAACAGTCATTTCTTCCTGCAAGAAATTAGCCCCTACATAACACAATCCCCCAATAAAAAATAAACATTTTCTTCAAAAATGCTTTTATTGTGTAGAACTGAGAACAATTTAAAAACTTAGACATATTAGGTATTGACACATAACAACCTGGTCTATAATAAATAAAATAAAAAAAAAAAAAAAAAAAAAATAAATCACATGATCTACTCTCTAATGCGAATTCCATATATAAAAAATAAACAAATAAATTGCCAAAGGCTACTTTCACACCTGCGTTCGGTGCGGGTCCGTCTTGTATCTGCACAGACGGATCCGCACCAATAATGCAAACGCTTTGATCCGTTCTGAACGTATACGTTTGCATTATTCTTTTTAAAAAAAGTCTAAGTCAAAACGGATCCGTCCTGACTTACATTGAAGGTCAATGGGGGACGGATCAGTTTTCAATTGCACCATATTGTGTCAGTGAAAATGGATCCGTCCCCGTTGACTTACATTGTAAGTCAGGACGGATCAGTTTGGCTCTGCATCGTCAGGTGGACACCAAAATGCTGCAAGCAACGTTTTGGTGTCCGCCTCCAGAGCAGAATGGGGGCACAACGAAGCCAAACTGATGCATTCTGAACGGATCCTTATCCATTCAGAATGCATTGGGGCTGAACTGATCCATTTTGGACCCAGAAACGCCAGTATGAAAGTAGCCCAATATTGAGCGATCAAAAAAATAAATAAATCATATGTACCTAAAAATGGTACCTATCAAAATGTCAACTCATCCAGCAAAAAATGAGCCCCTACACAAGTCGATCGGCAGAAAAATAAAAGAAATGTAGCTTTCAGAAAATTAAGACAAAAACATTATTTTTGTTTTAAAAAATCCTTTATGTAAAACTGAAACAAAAATATAAAAATATGCATATTTGGCATTGCCGCGCCCTTTTTCAAAAACACCACTTTATCTATCCAGTCAGGAGAACTCTGTAAAAAACAAAATAAAAAAAATAGAAACAGTGCCACAAACGTAGCCATTTTGTGGTTACCTTGCCTCATAAAAAGCATAATATCAAGCGATCAGAAATCATATGTACCCCAAAATAGCACCAATGATACTGGCACCTCATCCGGTAGTTTCCTAAATGAAGTAACTTTTTGAGAGTTCCTACTGTAAGGCCTCTTTGACACGGGCGTTGCGGGAAAAGGTGTGGGTGCGTTGCAAGAACATGCGCAATTTTTCCGCTCGAGTGCAAAACATTGTAATGTGTTTTGGACTCGCGTGAGAAAAATTGCGCATGTTTGGTACCCAAACTTCTTCACAGAAGTTCGGGCTTGGGATCGGTGTTCTGTAGATTGTATTATTTTCCCTTATAACATGGTTATAAGGGAAAATAATAGCATTCTGAATACAGAATGCATAGTAAAATGGCGCTGGAGGGGTAAATTATTTTATATATATATTTTTTTTTACTCACCTTAGTCCACTTGATCACGAAGCTTAGCTGTCTTCAGCTTAGCTGTGTGGAGGAACAGGACCTGTGTTGACGTCACTCCGGTCATCACATGATCTTTTACCATGGCGATGGATCATGTGATGACCGGAGTGACGTCACCACAGGTTTTGTTCCTCCACACAGCACAGAAGACAGACAGAAGAGATGCCGGGCTGCGCGATCAAGTGGATTAAGGCGAGTTAAAAAAAAAAAAAACATTTTTAACCCCTCCAGCGCTATTGTACTATGCATTCTGTATTCAGAATGCTATTATTTTCCCTTATAACCATGTTATAAGGGAAAATAATAATGATCGGGTCTCCATCCCTGATAGTCTCCTAGCAACCGTGCGTGAAAATCGCACCGCATCCGCACTTGCTTGCGATTTTAACGCAACCCCATTCATTTCTATGGGGTCTGTGTTACGTGAAAAACGCACAAAATAGAGCATGCTGCGATTTTCACGCAACGCATAAGTGATGCGTGAAAATCACCACTCATGTGAACAGCCCCATAGAAATGAATGGGTCGGGATTCAGTGCGGGTGCAATGCGTTCAACCCGCGCGGCTGTGAAAGGGGCCTAAGGGTGCATCAGAGGATCTTGAAATGTGACATAGTGCCTAAAAACTAGCCTAGCAAAATCTGTCCACCAAAAACCATATAGCGCTCCTTTCTTTTTGAGCCCTTCCATGTGCCCATACAGCAGTTTACGACCACATATGCAGAATCAGGGTTATAAATATTCACTTTTGTGAAAAGTAAAAAAAAAAGTTATAGAATAAAATTAACTGGGCACTCTCAGGATATCTGAACCAATTGAAATTTATTAGCATATATAGCAATAGCACTGAGCAACAGTATATATTGGCGGCAACAGTAGACACTAAATATCTATATATATATATATATATATATATATATATATATATAAAAACACACAACATGCAGTAATATCATATAAAACAACTGGAAAATAGAGATCTAAAAGTGTAATAAAATTGGAATACTCGATAATAAAATGTTCGTATAAATATTCAGCCGAATATTTGTATGGAAAAGTCAGATACTGGTAGAAATAAACTGTGTCCTCTAATATTGTCCTATCCGATTTGATCACTGGGGTATCCAAAACTACAGTCCCAATACGTGGTCCACTGAACCAACTTTAAGCGGCGTCCCGCTTATCACATCCACCAGCAGCGTCCCACTGGACTAAAAGTCATATGAATAAAGGTGCTGAATAAAATCGCTGGATAAAAAAATAGTTAAATTTCTCCTCCATTTTCCTTTAATTCTTATGGAACATCTAAAAGGGTTAATAAAGTTTGTAAAATAATTTTTTAATTATTTGAGGGGAGGTTCTAAAATGGGCTACTTTCACACTCGCATTTGGTGCGGACCCGTCTTGTATCTGCACAGACGGATCCGCACCGATAATGCAAACGTTTGTATCCAGTCATAATGGATCCATTTGCATTATTCATAAAAAAAAAGTCTAAGTCAAAACGGATCCGTCATGACTTACATCAACTGCACCATATTGTGTCAGTGAAAAACTGTCACAAAAACACTGCAAGCTGCGTTTTAGTGAGACTCTAAAAAAAAAAAACGCAACGGAGACCAAAAGCAGCCAAATTCATGCATTCTGTTCGGATCCTTATCCATTCAGAATGCATTGGGGCTGAACTGATCCGTTTTGGGCCGCTTGTGAGAGCCCCGAAATGGATCTCACAAGCGGACCCAGAAATGCCAGTGTGAAAGTAGCCTAATTTATGGGTGGTTTTCAAAATTTTCCTTAAAGTGTAACTCATTCTTTTTTACTTTTGTAATGTATAGTGGCAGTGATGCCGATTATTTTTGTAATTCACTTTAATTACTGAAATTGTAGTTTGAGCCTTAGCTTACATAACACGGTCAATGTTGAGCAGGTCTACACTGTTATGTATGCAGAAGACAGAGGAGCTTTGCTAAGGCTCAAAATGAGCTACGTCAGAGCTATTTTTATAACAGAAATGTACGATTTCAGTAATTAAAGTGTACAACAAAAATTTTGAAAGAATGGCAGTTACACTTGAAATTTGGCCTTTTTTTTAATAAATAAAAGGTAAAACTTATCGACTCATCTGAGGAGTAAAATAGAACACTAATTGCACAGGAGTTCTACTTTAAAAAGGCCCATCCTCTTCCTTCTCCTCAGTTGATAGCAAATTTCATAGGACTGATTGATATTTTTTTTTTCTGGTTGAATAAAGTCTTTTACATAAACTTGTGGAAAAGGGAGATGCCTCTATAATCCCTTTTTTTTTTTTTTTCCCTTGGTGAACTCCAGGTAGCCACCTTGCAAATCTGATCAGTGGATGCAGACACACTTTCCGCCCAGAAATTAGACATGGCCCTAGTATAATGGGCTGAGAACCCCACTGGGACCTCCAAACCTCTAGAAGAATAAACCATTGCTATAGCGTTAATAATCTACCTAGCTACAGTTTGGCTAGGAATCTTCTTTCCCTTCTAAGCCCCTGAAACTGGAGAAACTACTGGGAATCTAATTTCCAAAGTGTAGTAACCTCTAGGTACCTAACCAGACATTTTGCAACATCTAGAATATAATTGTAAAATTCCTTTTCGCCTTCATTAGATGGATTTTGGCAAAAGGATGACAGGACAGGTTTAAATACAATTCTGTCCTCCAGAATCATGGTGTAGGGAGGTAAAGCAGACAAGGCTGAAATATCCCCTACCCTTTTGGCTAAGCTTATCGCCACTAAAAAACCTGCTTTGTAAGACAGTAATCTAATAGGAATAGAATGAAAGGGTTCAAACGGGGTTTGAGAAAGGCAAATAAGCACTAAGGGGTCATTTACTAAGACTGGCATTTTAGATGCTGGTCTTAACCCCTATAGCTGGAGGTGGATCTGCCGAAGTTATAAATAGGTGTCGGCCTCTAAATAACTTCTGCGCATCCAGCGCCAGCCTCCTTACTGACTTACATTTAGACCATTTTCTACACTTAAAACAAATCTGTCCCCTTCCCCACCCATGCCACTTTTAGACCTGGCATGAGTGGGAAGAAGTTTCAGATTCCGGAGCAAATAACATTTGCTCCACATACTGCGCCAGAAATACCCCTAATATAGGCATATTTCTGGATAATAAATTACCCCCTAAGTTTAGATCCAAAGATGGAGTTCTAACTTTAAATGAATAATATAACCTGCTAGCTGCCCTAATGAATCTTTTTATCCAAGGATGGTTGCATAGTTTAGCATCAAAAAGAGCACTTAATGCCCATTAATGAACTTTTAAGATACTAGGCCCAGGGCTGCACCTAGTTTGTCTGCTGCCTAAGGCGAAATGGCATTCTCAAGATGGATCATCAATATCTGATTGTCAGGGGTCTGACTCCCAGGACACCCGCAAAATCAGCTGTTTTCAGAAGTGGCACTCCACGAGACCCACGCTTCCGCTTCATTATACTGCCCATCGTCTCAGAGTGATAATAAGTACTCGCTCCATTCACTTGAGCTTGTAATTACACTACCCATCATTAAAAAGGAGACAAAGTATAGTGTAGTGAAGAGGAAGCAGCACTTGCATAGAGTACTGCCTCCTCTTCAAACAGCTGATCTTTGGAGGTCCCAGGTGTCATTTTCCTGACAATCAGATCTTGATGACCTATCCTGACGACAGGTCATCAATATATATTACTGGATAAACCCTTTAAGTGTGTTGCACAGACTGCCGGAGGATGCAACAATTTCATGAGGGGCTTATGCCAGCAGAGGAAAACAAGACAGACGCCTAAAATGTAGGTGTTGATAAATGTCCCCCATATTCATATGTATAAAGTAAGAGCACTACTACTCATATCCAGATATTTAGGACACTAACACTTAGTAGTGTGCATTATTTATCACATTGTATGATTTTTAAAGAATTTGTCTTGCACTGCTGAACATAAGTATTTGAAAACCTGAGAAAATCAGTGTTAATATTTGGTACAGAAGCCTTTGTTTGCAATTACAGAGGTCAAACGTTTCCTGTAGTTCTTGATCAGGTTTACACACTGCAACAGGGATTTTGGCCCACTCCTCCACACAGATCTCCTTTAGATCTGTCAGGTTACAGGGCTGTCGATAAGCAACACAGAGTTTCAGCTCCCTCCAAAGATGTTCTAGTGGATAGAAGTCTGGACATTGGCTAGGCCACTCCAGAACCTTGATATGCTTCTTAAGGAGTCACTCCTTGGTTATCCTGGCTGTGAGCTTCGGGTCATTGTCATGTTGGAAGACCCAGCCACGACCCATCTTCAATGCTCTGACTGAGGGAAGGAGGTTGTTGCTCAAAATCTCACAATAAATAGCCCCATTCATCCTCTCCTTAATACAGTGCAGTCATCCTGTCCCCTTCGCAGAAAAGCACCCCCAAAGCATGATGTTATCACCCGTATGCTTCACAGTAGGGATGGTGTTCTTGGGATGCAACGCCTCCTTTTTCCTCCAAATACGAGTGAAGTTTAGACCAAAAAGTTTTACTTTGGTCTCATCTGACCACATGACTTTCTTCCATGCCTCCCTTGGATCATTCAGATGGTCATTGGCAAACTTCAGACGAGCCTGGACATGTGATTACTTGAGCATGGGAACCTTCCGTGCAATGCACGATTTGAAACCATGACGGCGTAGTGTTCTACAGACAGTGACCTATGAAACTGTGGTCCCAGCTCTCTTCAAGTCATTGACCAGCTCCTGCCTAGTAGTTCTGGGCTGATTCCTTACTTTTCTTATCATCCGTGATACCCCACGAGGTGAAATCTTGCAAGGAGCCCCAGTCCGAGGGAGACTGACGGTAGTCTTTAGCCTCTTCCATTTTCTAGCAATTGCTCCAACAGTTTTTTCTACTTTCACCAAGCTGCTTGGCAACTGCCTCATAGCCCTTTCCAGCCTTGTTGAGGTCCACAATTGTCTTGGGTGTCTTTGATCTTGCCCATGGTAGTAGTTGGCGTCTGGCTGACTTTTTGAAAAGGCACAGTAAAAGGTCTTTGAGAGACAGAATTATTACAGGTGTTCAAATACTTCTGTTCAGCAATGCAAGACAAATAGATTCTTTAAAAGTCATACAATGCGATTTCCTGAATTATTTTTTTTTAACCACTTCACATCCGCCCATAAGATATAAACGTCCTATGGGTGGATGTTTAACTCTGAATGGACATTCTGGAACATCCATTCAGAGATCGCAGCTGCACGCTAATCATGCAGCTGCAGAGCGGGTTGCCTGGTGTCAGTGACAGCAGGACATCCCAGAGAGAAGGCAGGGACAGTTCCCAGGTGTCCCTGCCTTCTAGATCGCTGCGTACACAGCACTCACCGAGCGCCAGGGCCGGGAGAGTGCAGGAGCTGTTGGGTCTTTCACAGACCTCAATCAGCCCTGGACTGAGGCTGTACAGCACAGTATAGTTCTGTAAAGCCTCTCTGGGGTGTATTTCCCCTGTAACTGGGGCAACTATGTCAATGGCGCATAGCAAATATGGTGCCAATATTCAAAAAGGGTCCAAAAACAGAGCCCGGAAACTATAGGACAGTAAGTTTAACATCTGTTGTGGGTAAACCGTTTGAAGGTTTTCTAAGAGATGCTATCTTGGAGGATCTCAATGAAAACAAGCAAATAACATATCAGCATGGCTTCATGAGGATCGGTCATGTCAAACTAATTTAATGCGTTTCTATGAAGATAATTAATGCAAATCACCCATACATACTAAAAGGTAAAACACTCGGTAACACCGACATGGAAAAAGACCTAGGAATTTTAATAAACAGCAAACTAAGCAGTAAAAAACAGCGTCAGACAGCTGCTGCCAAGGTCAATAAGATAATGGGTTGCATCAAAAGGGGCATAGATGCCCGTGATGAAAACATAGTCCTACAACTTTACAAATCACTAGTCAGACAACACATGGAGTACTGTGTAGAGTTCTGGGCTCCTGTGAACAAGGAAGACATGGCACAGCTAGAGAGGGATCAGAGGAGGGCAACTAAAGTAATAACTGGAATGAGGAAACTACAGTACCCTGAAAGATTATCAACATTCGGGTTATTCACTTTAGAAAAAAAGACGGACTGATGGGAGATCTAATTACTATGTATAAATATAAATCAGGGGGCAGTACAGAGATCTCCCCCATTTTCTATTTATCCCCAGAACTGCGACAAGGGGACACCCTCTGCGTTTGGAGGAAAGAAGGTTTTTACACAAACATAGAAAAGGATTCTTTACGGTAAGAGCAATGAGACTATGGAACTCTCTGCCTGAGGAGTTGGGGATGGTGAGTACTATAAAAGAGTTCAAGAGGGGCTTGGATGAATTTCTGGAGTGTAATAATATTACAGGCTATAGCTACTAGAGAGGGGTTGTTGATCCAGGGAGTTATTCTCATTGCCTTATTGGAGTCGGGAAGGAATCCCCCCCCCCCCTTTAAGTGGGGAAAATTGGCTTCTACCTCACAGGGTTTCTTTGCCTTCCTCTGGATCAATTTACAGGATAACAGGCTAACTAGATGAACAAATGTCTTTTCGGCCTTATAGACTATGTTACTAGTAAATTAATTTACTTACAGGCTGCAGGTTCTCAGTTCTTCTCCTCTGCCATCTTTTGGAGGCTAAAGGACCTGCGATCATGCGATGTGATGACATCATTAAAGGGTCCTTTAGCCTACCATTACTGTTTCACAAAAGTCCTTCATACTATGGTATGTCTAGGGGTCATTGTACATTGTGGTATTAGCTGCAAATTGTGGCACAAAACGCAATAAAACCACAATGTATAATAATCCCCAAAGACATACATGTCTGCAGGGCTGTGTAGGAATTCAGGGCAGGAGGCTAAACTGCACCCCCCCCCCCCCCCCCCTGCTGTGGTAGCACAGGGCCACCGCCTCACAAGGCCTAAAGTTTTTATTTAACTGTCCCTGAAGAAATTCCCTCACTACGGTAATATTCAGGGGAATAGAAATATAACCACTTAATGACCGGGAAATTTTTTATTTTTGTTTTGTACTCCAAGCTTTCCCAAAGCCATAACTTTTTAATTTTCTATTCACATAGGCTTTTGAGGGCAGTTTTTTTTTGCAGGACAATTTGTACTTTCTAAAGCACCATTTATGGTTGCATACAATTTAGTGAAGTAGGAAAAAAATTCTGAATGGGGTGGAAGTAAAAACAAAAAAACAAATATAGAATAAACTCAGAAGCTGTTTTATGGGTTTTGCTTTGACAGCATTTCCTATGCGGTAAAACTGACCTGTTACTTTCTGGGTCAGTACAATTACAATGATACTCCGCATACATAGTTTTTCTTGTGTTTTAATACTGAACAAAAACTTTGGGGAAAAAAGTTTTTTTTTTTTTTTGCATCACAATAGTCTTACTCTTTTTCTTCTTATGTGTACGGAGCTGTGTGAAGGCTCATTTTTTCAGGAGAAATCTGTACTTTTTAGTGATACAATTTTGGGGTGTGTATGACATTTTTATCACTTTTTATTTTATTACATTTTTTTGTGCGAGCTGAAGCGACCAAAAACCAATGTAATGGCCATTTTGACCATAGCATGCAATCATTAGATTGCATTTCTCATAGACTCCAATGCATTAGCGTTTATGAAAATTACATTATGTGGGTCATTTATTAAGACTAGCGTTTTAGACACCGGTCTTAATAACCCCTATATCTGGTGATGGATCCACCAAAGTTAAGAAGAGGGGCCAGTCTAAATGTAAGCCAACTTCCTTGCTGGCTCACATTTAGACCATTTTCTACACCTAAAAGAGGCGTAGAAAATGATGCATAAGATCGGTCTGCCGGCCCTTCCCTGCTCACTTTTTTAAGACCTGGTGTGAGTGTGGAAAAGTCTCACACTACAGTGCAACTAACCTTTGCGCCGCAATCTGAGCCTGAAATACGCCTAATATAATAGTATTTTTGGATAATAATTGACCCCTTATGTTCCTATGAGCTCTGAGAACTAATGTTCACGAGCTTCCCGTCACACTATAGGACAGGTGCTGCCACATACACACTTTGGCTCCCCTGATCTCCGGGGAAGCCAGAACACATCTGGAAGCACGTGCTTCTGGGTTTTTGTGCCTCAGATTTGACAACAGCATCTGACGTGTTAAAAGTCTGCTATCTGCATTAGGGTCAGTCGTGGAAATGATCCCCGGATGAGCATCCTGTGACATTTTATGCTCTGCCTAGAAGTGCTGCCAGTCACTTCACCGGCTCTGATGGGCAGACTTTAGCTCTTCCACAGCCGTTTTACAGGCTACGGCAGCACTAAAGCCCATCCATTATTGCCAGTGACATCACCGGTCTCACTGCTAGCTGGAAGCCTCTGCTGAGCTTTCCCCATGGAGAGCCTGGTACATCACCGGATCTCCTAAAAAAGCCTTTGCCCTGTGCGATTCTGCGCAGGGGAAAGGAGGGCATTGGAGCATGAAATGCTCTGATGCTCATCTCAGGGGGGCTTGCCTGCGTGAAAATGGGTAAGTTTGGGTTCAGCTCTGAACCCGGAAAACCCCTTGAAGTAGAGTCATGCAATGGTGATTTCCTCATCTCAAGCAATTTATTGCAACAAAAAACAGCGGTGGGCATACCCCACACAAAATGTCAATGTCTCAATAGCTTGTCATGTGGCCTTGAGCATAAATTATAGTTTCCTGTTCACAAGTTGACTTATTGTCAGCTGAGGAATGGAATCTCCTTCTTCTTAAAGTGCGGCACTCAGGTCATTGAGGTTCTGGGGTATGGAGTTACGAGCCTCTACATGGTGTCTCACCTGATACCATAGGTTTTTAATGGGATTCAGGTCTGGAGAAAGTGCAGGCCAGTCCATTTGAGGCATGCCAGTCTCCAGCAGCTGTTACCTAATGATGCAACATCGATGAGCTGGCACACGTGTGTCATGCAGAGGCATAATGGCAATAAGAGAGAAATTCTGCTTCAGCGCAAGTCCACAAATGGAAACAGTCTCACAAGTATGGTAGTTCTTCTTTAATGGAAACAACGCGTTTCGGGGAGTGAAACTTCCCCTTCATCAGGTTTCATAGTATTACAATAAACAGACAGATATTTATAGGTGCAGAATAACAAAAAAAACAATAAAAAAAACGCCAAAAACGGGTACCTGGGCCCGCCCCTAGGGGCGGAGCTACCTGCAGGTGTCAGTTCAGACATCAGGTAAACTCAATCTAATCAAATCTCAGTTTTGTTTATACAAATCTTACTATGGTATAATCCCATGTAATTCTGTATAATAAATTTCAATAAAAAACGAGTATCATAAACATTTATTTCAAGTAAAGACATTTCTGTGTATTTAACACATATACATCATGTGACTGCAGGAGGTCACATGATCGGACTGCAGACTGGAGACATGCGCATCCTCTAGTGATCGTCTCTCTCTCTCATATGGAAGTGCAGGGGGAGAAGGAGAGAGGCCGATCACCATGGGCTTCTGTCTCTGTATGTGTGAATACTTTGCTGTCTGCACCTATAAATATCTGTCTGTTTATTGTAATACTATGAAACCTGATGAAGGGGAAGTTTCACTCCCCGAAACGCGTTGTTTCCATTAAAGAAGAACTACCATACTTGTGAGACTGTTTCCATTTGTGGACTTGCGCCGAAGCAGAATTTCTCTCTTATTGCCATTTTTTCCTTTTGTGGGACTGGACATCCCATCAAAAAGCACTCACAATCTGCGGCTGCAGTTCCGGAAGATAAGTCTCTTCACTTTAAAGCCTTCAATAGAGTTGTGCCTAAATTTTGCACAACCAAAAGAGGTGAGACTTCACAATTCCTATGATATTATCATTGTATCTGTATATACATACTACCCTATTGTGCGCCCCTTTTCTCTCCTATTTCTCTATTCCCCTCATTTATTGAGAGGAATTTAGATCTGTCCAACACACCAATGCAGAGGCATAATGACTGGATTAATGATGTAATAAAAAAAGTATGAGCTGGTCACTAACATTCACAAAGTGTAGGGCAGTTCTGTATTAACTAGACCAGGGATGCTCAACTTGCGGCCCTTCAGTTGGTGCAAAACTATAACTCCCAGCATGCCCTAATAGCTGTAGGATATTCGGGCATACTGGGAATTGCAGTTTTGCAACAGCTGGAGAGCCGCAGGTTGGGCATTTCTGGACTAGACATCTGCACACACTAACACCACCACCAATTGCTTGTCTGGTGACAACAGTGGCTGATGCATAGTGCTCTTCTTGAGTTCTAAACATAGTTGGTGGCCATCATTTCTGCTCAGCGTGAATCAACTTTCAGCAGTGAACTGCAGCCTTGCTCCCTGGCCCATGCAAGACTATGACGCCTGTGCCTGGTAGTGTTGTCAGGAACCCTTGCAGGTCGTTTAGCACGCAGACCACGCTGATGTAAACAGTTTCGAATGGTCTGATGTGACAATTGGGTGACTCTCACCTTCCTTAAATGTGCCTCGAGTTGTGTGCCATTCATGATCTGTTTCCACAGGGCATTGTTCACAATTTAGCGGTCATCAGTGTGGGATGTGGCCACAGGACATCCACTTCTATGCCTTTCTGTGACTGTCTCTCTCTCTATCTCTGTTGCAACCCGCTGATGACACTGTGACACTAAGCAATTTTTACATTGCTGACACCAATACATCGCCGGCCGCTATGCTGCACAGCGCGGTCTGAGATGTATCAGAGCTCTAATCACGCGGGGGTGGGAGGAGGGGCTGGAGACCGGCAACTGCTGTTGCACTCGTGGCAGAGCCCGGTGCAGTCACTGTACTCCATTACACCGGGCCCTGCTCACAGCAGTCTGCATATGCAAAGTCTAGTCATGTTATCCTCAATCCTGCTTTGTTAAATTACAGTAATAGCCTGTAGTAGTACTCACTATCAAACTAGCAGGCAGGGTAACATCACTCAGTTATGCTCCTGCTCCTCCCACTTCATTGAACTAGACTCTTTGACCAGAATGGCATAATCAAGATTACTAATGCTTTCTCGCTCCTTAACTTCTGAACTGCCCTCGTAAGAAGACAAAGGGGGGAAAACGCATAACATAGACCCCCTCCCCAATGCTATGACAGAGCATCCACCCCCCCCCTGCCCCCCCAAGGGTGATCCCTGGGATTTAGGGAAGAAATTTTCCGGCAATTCCCCTTCTCTCGATTGACTTACAGGTCTATTAAGGGTGTCCCCCTACAATTTTTCACCTGACTGAACACTTCCTGATTGAGGCACCACTCCCCCAGGTTGACTTTGTGGTGATCTGCACAGATATTGTCTGTCACTTTTTGATGAAGTGCTCAAAAGGGAAAAAGACAAACCTGTTCCATTAGCATCAGTATATTTTGAACAGTACTCATTAGAGCTGGAGACCTGGTGCCGCCCTGCTTGTTTAGATATCCCGCTGCCATTGCACTGTCTGACAGAATCTTTACATCTCTGCCTGCCATGTGGGATAAAACTTGACAGTATGCACAGAAATGCCTAGTTCCCTGGCGTTCTGAGAATCCTGTCTCAGGTAGGTTGACCAGAGACACTGCAGGAACCCCAAAACTGGGTGAGATCCCCATGCCAATTGACTCCCATCCCTTAATAGATTGCTCGGTACCTGCCACCATTTGAAGGAACCTATAACTGTTTCTTGGAGCAGAATTTTATGTCTAGAGAAGTAGGGGAATAGTGTTGATCACAAATATTCTAATCGCTAATTTTTATCGCGAATATCAGCACTTCGAGAACTCGCGAATATCTAGAATATAGTGCTATATCTTCGTCATCGCAGATATTCTAGATTTTTATTTATCAGTACCCTCACTGCTTCTTGCATGTGGGCCAATAAGAAGGCTGCAATATCTTTGTCTGAGCTTGGCAACATTTCTAGCAAACAATAAGAAAGTTGCCAACCCCCTACTATATTGCAGTTCTGAGAATGGGTCCTTATTCAATTACATTAATTACATAGTTAGCTCATTATATATATTTTACAGATAGTTAGCGGGAGATAGGTAGTGTGATAGAAATTACTGTGCTGTTATAGGGATTAGTCTTATTTTTATGAAAGACAAAGTCATTTGCTGTCTGTTTCTCTGAATCTCTATTTAATTTGATATTGGCCAGCTGAGCAGAGATGTACCTGTCTAGTGAAGTGACTGTACGATATGGAGGGTAAAGCTGGTTCACCTCCCCGTGGTGCACCCTGGGCAACGCTAAATCAACCAGCAAATACTGGCAGTCAGACAAAGAAAGCATCTCCTGACCAAAAGGACACAAACTCTAATCTATAGACTGTGTGTGTGTGTGTGTGTGTGTGTGTGTGTGTGTAACAGTGTGTAGCAGGAAAATGGAGGTGCAATGTGCACGTGAGAGATATTTCTCTGCTGTCCATACATACATGCTACAGACATAGTGCTGTGATGTCACAACAATACTTAGTGCACCAATCAGTAATATCTACTCTGATAATATCTAGACCTGATAAAATGTGAAGTTGCATGTATTGCGGCAAAAAAAATGCGCATCATTAGTGCCCAATCGCAAATATATTGGAGCACTCTATCTGCATATAAAGCTATTGTTCTTCCATGCATGCAAAATGTAATCAAAAACAGCACTGTAATGTAAAATTACTTACAGTGATCAGGAGTTCTTCCTCACAGTCACGAAAGTTGCTGCCAACCATTTTTCCCAGTCTCCGGACACTTCTAGCAGCTTGAAAATGTAGCAAAAGTGAGCCACGCCTGTATTGCGCACGCAATACATGCATATTACATTGCCGATTTTCATAATCAAGAAAATAATGTGGAGATCACGGATTCTAGAATTTCAAAATATTGCCTATGCTGCTCATCTCTATAGGGGAACTGCCCAACAGCCCAGAATATGATACTGCAGTATTCTGGAGTGACACTGTGCCTATTTCACCACTGAAGTACACAGTCATTAAAGGGCATCTGTCAGCAGATTTGTACATATGACACTGACTGACCTGTTTCATTTGTGCTTGGCAGCTGAAGGCATCTGTGTTGGTCCCATGCAGAGGTTGCACTACATTTTTGCCAGAAGAGATAAAAATACTTTTCTTAGCGTTTTTGGGGATTATTTTTAGCTGAGGAGGAGTATGAGCGTTGCAGCAATTCACATATAGAATATGTAGGCCTACATAATGTTAAGAGATTGCTATTCATGCAGGGAAGCCATTGTTAGTCTACTCTATAAGTGTATTCCATGCATAAATAGCAAAAGTAGACAATTTTACATTTATCCAACATCCTAATCTTAAGACCACTTACGCCACAACAGAGCTATACCCAATGCCGCCAGAGCCATTTTTGTTGTTTAATTTCATTCATACTTAAAATAATCCAGTGTCCATCTGCTCTGCCTGTACCTATTCTTTATAAAGGAGAGAAAGCAGCTTTAAATAAGCGTCAGTCTTCACATACAGGCTGATTGTTGTATATAATGTGAGATATAATAAATATATATTTATATTTATATTCTGTCCTTGTGTCCCTGCTGCTCTATACACAGTGATGGTGCCCGTTTCTTCTCCTGCCCCAGTCACCCCCATCTTTTACCGCATTAAAGCACTACTGAATACCACAAAAGGCTTTTTACCCTGCTGCTCAACTTCAACTCTTTTACACATTAGAAAGCCCCCCTCCACAATGGCATCAGAAGGGTGTGGCATCAAACAGCATTGTGCCGAAAGTGGCCAATCAGCATCCTTCCTCAGTCATAACAAATCTCTACTCATCGATTTCTGTGAGTATGGAGCTTTGTAATTGGACATTTTGGGCGCCAGTATTGCTGTGCTGCCCTCGCCGTTCACATTGCGCAGGGAAAGCTTGAGGAGTATTAGTAGATCACAGCATCTAAAGGGTAAAAAACCCACTTCATACCGGCATCCTCTGCGGCCAATGAGGATGCTTGTAATTGATTTTAACCACTGGCAGTCATGGTAACGCCGATAGGCGTCCGGACGGCAGCGCTCTCAGGTCTCAGTGACGCCTATTGGCGTCATCTCGTGAGTCCTGAGATTTCCTGTGAATGCGCGCTCACAGGAGCGCACGTTCACAGGATTGCGCAGTATTCAAGTTTAACTACAGCCTGCCAGCGCTGCTCATTGACTGGCAGGCTGTAGATTTTTAAAAGAACCAATCAAATAGGTATATCAGATGCTATTTTGTAAATAGCGTCTGATATACCTGCTATCTGCTCCTCTGGTGGTCCCTTTTGCTTGGATCGACCACCAGCGGACACAGGCAGCTCTGTAAGTAGCACCAAGCACCACACACACACACACACACACACACACACACACACACACACTACACCCCCAGCCGTCACTTATTAACCCCTTATTAACCCCTGATAACCCCCCTGTAAGGGTCCCTTATCACCACCAGTTAGCGCCCAGCCAACCGCACCGCAGTCACTGATTAGTCGTTAATTAGCATCATCGCTGTCGCTAATCAGCACTAGTACTATATAGTGTCTGTAAGTGATCAAGACTAATCGCAATCAGATCTATATCAGTATATTAGGGTCACCTTAGGCTCTACAAAAAACGCAGTGTTCGCCCGATCAGGCCTGATCTTGTGCCCACACTTGCGTTCAGTCCGCCCCACTGCAGTGACAGAATTATATTTTTTTCTGATCACTGCAAAAACACAGTAAAATCGTTGTGGCGCTATAAAGATCACTTTTGAGGGGCATGGCGAGTTCATAGAAGATTTTTTTTTTTGGGCACAAGTTAGTTCACCCAAAATGCCAGAACAGTAAACACACCCCACAAATGACCCCATTTCGGAAAGTAGACACCCTAAGATATTCACTGAGGGGCATAGTGAGTCCGTGGGAGATTTTTTATATTTTTTTTGCCAGAAGTTAGCAGAAATGAAAACTTTATTATTATTTTTTTCCTCAAAGTGTAATTTTCTGCTAACTTGTGAATTTTTTTTTAATCATACATGAACTCACCATGCCCCTCCGCGAATACTTTGAGGTGTCTTTTTTTCCTAAAATGGGGTCATTTGCGGGGTATTTATACTATCCTGGCATTCTAGCACCTCAAGAAACATGACAGGTGCTCAGAAAGTCAGAGCCGCTTCAAAATGTGGAAATTCACATTTTTGTAGCATAGTTTGTAAACGCTATAACTTTTGCGCAAACCAATAAATATACACTTATTGGATTTTTTTTTTTATCAATAGACATGTAGCACAATAAACTCTGACACAAACTTGTATAGAAATGTAATTATATTTGAACAATTTTACCAGAAAAAGTAAATAAACTTTTTGGGAGAAAATTGCAGTCTTTGATTAATATCAGAAAAACGAAAAATCTCAGCAGCAATCAAATGCCACCAAAAGAAAGCTGTATTTGTGAGAAGAAAAGGAGGTAAAATTCATTTGGGTGCCAAGTTGCATGACCGAGCAATAAACCGTTAAAGTTGTGAAGTGCCAATTAGTTAAAAAAGGGCCTGGTCACTAGGGGGGTATAAACCTGTGGTCCTTTAGTGGTTAATACGCTTGGTCTCGCTGAAGAGACCCAGGGCATTAAAGCTGCAATTCTTATTTCGTCCAGCAGGTGGCATGCCAACAAAACAAATTAGCAATTCTGAACTAATGGATGCCAAAAAATCCATGATCAGAAAAAATAAATAAAAAGCTCAAATACTAACTTCAAAATCATTAAAAAAAAAAATTCCCCCCTTTCCGTAGTATAAAAAAAAAATACATAAACAAATAAACATCATGGGTATCACTGCGACCGAAAACTCCTGTACTATTGAAATCAAATACCCCCAAATTTTTTATAAAATGTGATCAAAAAGTCACACTTTAAAATGGAAACAATAAAAACTACAGATTGTCCCGCAATAAATGAACCCCCACACAGCTCAGTAGACATAACTATAAAAAAGTTATGTGGGTTAGAATATGGTGTTAAAAAAAAAAAAAAAAAATTATATATATATGCAGAATTATTAGGCAAATGAGTATTTTGACCACATCATCCGCTTTATGCATGTTGTCTTACTCCAAGCTGTATAGGCTTGAAAGCCTACTACCAATTAAGCATATTAGGTGATGTGCATCTCTGTAATGAGAAGGGGTGTGGTCTAATGACATCAACACCCTATATCAGGTGTGCATAATTATTAGGCAACTTCCTTTCCTTTGGCAAAATGGGTCAAAAGAAGGACTTGACAGGCTCAGAAAAGTCAAAAATAGTGAGATATCTTGCAGAGGGATGCAGCACTCTTAAAATTGCAAAGCTTCTGAAGCGTGATCATCGAACAATCAAGCATTTCATTCAAAATAGTCAACAGGGTCGCAAGAAGCGTGTGGAAAAACCAAGGCGCAAAATAACTGCTCATGAACTGAGAAAAGTCAAGCGTGCAGCTGCCAAGATGCCACTTGCCACCAGTTTGGCCATATTTCAGAGCTGCAACATCACTGGAGTGCCCAAAAGCACAAGGTGTGCAATACTCAGAGACATGGCCAAGGTAAGAAAGGCTGAAAGACGACCACCACTGAACAAGACACACAAGCTGAAAAGTCAATACTGGGCCAAGAAATATCTCAAGACTGATTTTTCTAAGGTTTTATGGACTGATGAAATGAGAGTGAGTCTTGATGGGCCAGATGGCTGGATTGGTAAAGGGCAGAGAGCTCCAGTCCGACTCAGACGCCAGCAAGGTGGAGGTGGAGTACTGGTTTGGGCTGGTATCATGAAAGATGAGCTTGTGGGGCCTTTTTGGGTTGAGGATGGAGTCAAGCTCAACTCCCAGTCCTACTGCCAGTTTCTGGAAGACACCTTCTTCAAGCAGTGGTACAGGAAGAAGTCTGCAAGGTAAGAAAAACATGATTTTCATGCAGGACAATGCTCCATCACATGCGTCCAAGTACTCCACAACGTGGCTGGCAAGAAAGGGTATAAAAGAAGAAAATCTAATGACATGGCCTCCTTGTTCACCTGATCTGAACCCCATTGAGAACCTGTGGTCCATCATCAAATGTGAGATTTACAAGGAGGGAAAACAGTACACCTCTCTGAACAGTGTCTGGGAGGCTGTGGTTGCTGCTGCACGCAATGTTGATGGTGAACAGATCAAAACACTGACAGAATCCATGGATGGCAGGCTTTTGAGTGTCCTTGCAAAGAAAGGTGGCTATATTTGTCACTGATTTGTTTTTGTTTTGTTTTTGAATGTCAGAAATGTATATTTGTGAATGTTGAGATGTTATATTGGTTTCACTGGTAAAAATAAATAATTGAAATGGGTATATATTTGTTTTTTGTTAAGTTGCCTAATAATTATGTACAGTAATAGTCACCTGCACACACAGATATCCCCCTAAAATAGCTAAAACTAAAAACAAACTAAAAACTACTTCCAAAAATATTCAGCTTTTTTGGGTTCATTGAGAACATGGTTGTTGTTCAATAATAAAATTAATCCTCAAAAATACAACTTGCCTAATAATTCTGCACTCCCTGTGTATATATATATATATATATATATATATATATATATATATACATACACACACACACACACACACTCACCTAAAGAATTATTAGGAACACCATACTAATACAGTGTTGGACCCCCTTTTGCCTTCAGAACTGCCTTAATTCTACGTGGCATTGATTCAACAAGGTGCTGATAGCATTCTTTAGAAATGTTGGCCCATATTGATAGGATAGCATCTTGCAGTTGATGGAGATTTGAGGGAAGCGAATCCAGGGCACGAAGCTCCCGTTCCACCACATCCCAAAGATACTCTATTGGGTTGAGATCTGGTGACTGTGGGGGCCATTTTAGTAAAGTGAACTCATTGTCATGTTCAAGAAACCAATTTGAAATGATTAGAGCTTTGTGACATGGTGCATTATGCTGCTGTAAGTAGTCATCAGAGGATGGGTACATGGTGGTCATGAAGGGATGGACATGGTCAGAAACAATGCTCAGGTAGCCCGTGGCATTTAAACAATGGCCAATTTGCACTAAAGTGTGAAAACATCCCCCACACCATTACACCACCACCACCAGCCTGCATAGTGGTAACAAGGCATGATGGATACATGTTCTCATTCTGTTTACGCCAAATTCGAACTCTACCATTTGAATGTTTCAACAGAAATCGAAACAGTCTTCAACAGTCCAATTTTGGTGAGCTTGTGCAAATTGTAGCCTCTTTTTCCTATTTGTAGTGGAGATGAGTGGTACCCGGTGGGGTCTTCTGCTGTTGTAGTCCATCCGCCTCAAGGTTGTGCATGTGGTGGCTTCACAAATGCTTTGCTGCATACCTCGGTTGTAACGAGTGGTTATTTCAGTCAACGTTGCTCTTCTATCAGCTTGAATCAGTCGGCCCATTCTCCTCTGACCTCTATCATCAACAAGGCATTTTCGCCCACAGGACTGCCGCATACTGGATGTTTTTCCCTTTTCACACCATTCTTTGTAAACCCTAGAAATGGTTGTGCGTGAAAATACCAGTAACTGAGCAGATTGTGAAATACTCAGACCGGCCCATCTGGCACCAACAACCATGCCACGCTCAAAATTGCTTAAATCACCTTTCTTTCCCATTCTGACATTCAGTTTGGAGTTCAGGAGATTGTCTTGACCAGGACCACAACCCTACATGCATTGAAGCAACTGCCATGTGATTGGTTGACTAGATAATCGCATTAATGAGAAATAGAACAGGTGTTCCTAATAATTCTTTAGGTGAGTGTATATATATATATATTTCTCAAAGTTTACATTTATTTTTACACTATTTAGACATAAAAACCTATATATGCGGTATCGTCGCAATCGTACTGACCTAGAGAAGGAAGGGAACAGGTCAGTTTCGCCGCAAATGGAACGCCGTGGGAACAAAACCTGTAAAACAGTGGAGGAATTGCGTTTTTTCCCCCCCAATTCCACCCTATTTGGAATTTTTTTCCCACTTCCCTCTACATTGTATGCCATATTAAATGGTGGCATTAGAAAGTACAACTTGTCCTGCAAAAAATAAGTCCTCAAACAGCTATGTGAACGGAAAAATGAAAACACAAATGAAAAAAACATCCGGTATTCTAAGTGTTAAAGAGGTTGTCCGGTCCCAAAATCAAAATTCTATTTATGTGCTCCTATCGCCATTCACAATGCACGTGTCTGAGCTATGCTTTCCTTCCCCCTGCCTGGGCATTCAAAAATGTTTACATGGCTGCTGTGCAAAGTTATGAGCCACAGGCTGGCCTCGCCACCACACTGTTTAGTCTGCAGGAGCTCTGCCCTCTACACCTTTTGTGGCCATGTTACTACACCCACACATGAATTTTGCTAGAGCCTCTACATCACATAAAAATTCCACAGGTTTTTCCCTCACCATCTCCAGAGTGATATGAACAGCTTGAATCAGCAAACACATCTGTATCTAACCCTATCATGTATGATACAGCCTGTTGTGCCCGATACACAACCTGTTGTATGGGATATTGCCTGCTGAGCTATGTATCTAATCCAATCTTGTATGATCCTGTCTGGTGTGTTGTGCTTCTAAGCTCATCATGTCAGATACTATCTGCTGTGCCTCTGTATCTAAATCTATCATCTACGATACAGTCTACAGTTCCCGTTTCAAAGATTCTCATGTGTTAAACTGCCTGCTGTAGTGTGTGTCTAAAGCTTAATGCAGAGAACCATATCCGTTTAGCTATCTACAAGTTGTGCATCTGCTAAATAAGGATACTGTCCATGTGCGATTCAGTTTCGCAGAAGATAGAACATGTCCTATTCTGGTTCTCAAAGTGCAGACCTCGAACCCATAGAACTCAATTAATCGCAAATAGACAATCTTTTTGATTGCTCCTCTAAGAATTTTTATAAGGCAGTCAGGGCATAATTGTTTTTTTTTAATAAGAATCCAGAAATCTTTTTGAACAAGTGGCATACTTTTTAGACTTCTTTTTTGTTTCAATGTGGGACTTATGTCCTGTTTCTTTCTCAACCTAAAAGGGGAGAGAAAGAGAGAGAGCAAAAGTGCTTTCTATAATCTGTATATGACAGAACCGAAGAGCCAGGAAAATAGCAACTTGCATAACCCTGGGCAGGGGGATCCGTATTAGCCTCTAGCTTCCCAGATGCCTGGACCTCCATGATGCATACATGTTGCCCACACTGATGCCGCCATATTAATGGACTTACCCATGGGTCCACCCCCTGCTGCCGCACTGCTCCTCCTCCTCTTCCTGGGAGACTATTCCATAAGGAAGAGTTGCCCCCAATGTGAAGCCTTGCAAAACCAAGGCCTCCAGCATTGAAACGACTGGCGCTGCCCATGTTCTTCTGGTGCCTGCTCCGCACTTCTGGACCACATGATCCGCCCGGTCTGTAGCGATGTGCGTGTCGACGCATGCTTACAGGAGAAGCAGAAGCTGCAGCCGAGCCCAGAGCTCCCTAAGGAGAAGCGGCATCGGCTTTCTCGATACCGCGGCTTCACAGAAGATGACACCACCACCATTCAGGTATCAGGGAGAGCTAAGGGACATCTTCCCAGAGGGGTGCTAGCTTGGGCCACAGAGTGGGAGAGAAAAGAGGCCCAAACCCCCTGACTCAGCCCGGCCATTACCCTTTCCCTCTATAGGGGGTTGCTTCCTTCTTCATCCCTAACCAGGGACTTCTCTGCTTCCACATCCCTGTTGGGGCAAGAAGAAAACCGGAGATTGGGGGGCGGGAGAGGCCTTTTAATCTCTCGCGCTTCCTGTCCCTACAGAGATGAATAGGACATTCTCCAGTGGTACAGTCATGGAGGGACGTCCTGGAAAAACAGTTAATCCTTTGTGACAGAATGGCTCAACATTTTTACTAAGGACCAATTAAAAAAATATATTTTCAGCCTTAAATGAGTAAAATGCAGTCATACAAAATTGCCCTCGAAGGTGTACATAGTCTTTAACCCCCTCAGTGCTATACAACGTGTATACTCGTCATGGAGAACTGCTACTTAGTGCTTCATGATGAGTATGCTCATGGCATTATACTGTCACCTTGTCTTCAGACATGGTGACAGTGCTGAGACCCCGGCTGTTACACACAGCCAGGGATCTCAGCTAACCGTCCCAGGACAAATGAGTCTGTACAGACAAGCCAATCAGAGGATCCTAATGCCAGCTGAAAGGTTCTCATCCCCACAGTCACGGACTGAGGGGATCAGAATCTTCTAAAATGTTTTAATACCCAGCCTGCCGCCTTCTAAAATGTTTTAATACCCAGCCTGCCGCCTTCTAAAATGTTTTAATACCCAGCCCGTTGGCACAAATGTCGGTCGTTTAACCCCTTCCATGCCATGGTAAGTAGGGGCCGCTGTTTGGAAAGGGTTAACAGTTCCCTCCCTCTCCCACCGGGCCGCTGCTGTGCCATGGCAGCGACCCGATGCTTGACTGGTTCACATAGGGAGGGAGCTCCCTCCCCCATCGGGCTGCTGTGGCAGCGTCCAGGAGGTTACCATGGCAACCAGCTTGCCATGGTATATCCAAGCTAATCAGGCTAAGTGTAAGGCTGAGTTCACACGGGCGAGATTTCCGCGCGGGTGCAATGCAGTAGGTGAACGCATTGCACCTGCACTGAATCCTGACCCATTCATTTCAATGGGGCTGTGCACATGAGCATTTTTTTTCACGCATCAGTTCTGCAATGCTTTAAAATCGCAGCATGTTCTATATTCTGCGTTTTTCACGCAGCCCTGGCTCCATAGAATAAGAATGTTCTCCCTTAATAACGCATTGCATCTGCAAGCAAGTGCGGATGCAATGCGTTTTTCACTGATGGTTGCTAGGAGATGTTGTTTGTAAACATTCAGTTTTTTATCACGCGCGTGAAAAACGCATCAAAACGCATTGCACCCGCGCGGAAAAAACTGAACAACTAAACGCAATTGCAGCCAAAACTGACTGAACTTGCTTGCAAAATGGTGCGAGTTTAACTGAACGCACCCTGAACGCATCCGGACCAAATCTGTCACGCTCATGTGAACTCAGCCTAAAGGAAAATACAATGCAGAACACTATACAGTGCATTGTGGAGCATCTGTTCTTGAAGATCCAGTGGGTCTGAGCCCAAAAAGTAAAAAATAAAAAAATACAAAATAAAACTAATTTCTTGTTATAGATGCACATTTATAATGGATTAAAAAAATTAAATACACTACACTTTTGAACTACCTGATCAATAAAAGGATCACGTTACTTTCCCTGCACGGTGAATGCCAAAATAAAATCAGTCACCACATCTTGCCAAAAATGAGACCCTACCTAAGACAATCACCCAATAAAAATAAAATATATAATATTTTTATAATATAAAAAAAATATAAATAAAATATAATATCAGCTTGTATTTATGGGAGGGGCGGAGGTGCCTTTAAAAAGCCAAAGTGTGCGCCCCTCCTTGCCCGTGAGCCATCTGTGAGAGGAGTTTAACTGCTGCAATCTCGCCAAGCTCACGTCGCCAACACACGCGCTGTTACAGTCATCCGTAAGTATGCTGGGGCCGCTGCTCCCTACAACCGACAAGCAGCTCTGGAGAGCTTCAGCTGAACGCTCATCAGGTAACAAGGGGCGATACCGTTCCGGCTTCTTGTATTCCTTTCCCTGTCTGCTGCCCCCCCGTACCTGGCCACGGTCTGGTTCCTCACAGCGCTGCACGCTTGGGCTCTTCGGCAGTGTTTGCCCGTGCGCTCCCTTACTAGGCTTAGTCTCCCTAGTCGCAGCGTCCCTCGCTCTCCCTCACGTGTGCTGCAAATCCCGCGATAGCTCGGCACCACCTCCCGTTCTGTCCGGTCACATTCCGGTCTCCTGCATTACACTCACTTCTGCGGCTGTTCACAGAGTCCTCCCCAGGCTTGCAGCAGGGAAACACGAGGGAAACAAAGTTTAAAAAACAAAACAAAAAAAAAAACAATTTAAAGGGGACCCCAAGAAAAAAAAAAAAAAAAGCGCATACACACCTCAGCCAGTCTTCAAACAGTCGGTCGGTTTTCCTTTAAGCCAGTCGCACATGGCCTCTAGCGTTATCTAGGCTCCAGCATGATTGAGAGGTCTGGCCCTTCTCATCATGCTAGTCCACATTTTTTTCCGTCTGCGACTGCCCACTGTCTCCATAGGTCACCGTCATAACGCCCTGGTCTGGTACGTCATTCAGGCTCATGTTTCACGAAAAAAAATAAAATAATGAAAAAATAATAATTTGGAAACGATTGCTGCCTGTCACGTTGTCCAAGCCCTACGTTTAAACTCGCAATGCATTTATTTTGTTGCCTGCAGCGTTGGCCAGGCTTACGTCTTTAAACACCCATGTATGCTTATTTTCTGTTGCCTGCTAAGTCTTCAGGCTTACGTTTAACTTGAATATGCGACCTGTAACGTCATCCAGGTTTACGTTTTTAACTCAGATTTTAATTTGGGTTGCCTGTTACGTCATGCAGGATTACGTTTTTAATTTAATAATTTCTGTTGCCTGTTACGTCTTCGGGCTTACGATTTTAAACTTAAACATGCTGCCTGTAACGTCATCCAGGTTTACGTTTTTGACTCTGATTAATTTTCAGGCTTACGTTTTAATTCGTCATTGCGTATCCGTTCATGCTGGCTCACGTTTTTCTGTCAAATATCCGTTGCCTGTTATAGTGGTCATGTTTTCTTCCTTCCTGTGCAAAAAAAAAAAAGTACACAACTGCAATGTTCTCGAAACGCCACTGCCAGCCTCATGTGTATTAACTTCATCGTCCTGTACACTTCAGGTCCATGGCCAGTTGTTGTTGCATCTTTGTTTTGTTCCTGGGTCATTCTTCAGGCACCATCTAGTCATTATCACTTCAGGGCCCACCTTTCTCACAGTACACTCCCTCTTCAGTTAAGTCACATCATCATCGCCAGCTGTCATTTTCTTTTCAGGTCCACACAGGTAAGCGCTCACAATCCGGTCTGCACCAGCACCAAAAAAAATCAATAAAAATAAAATAAATTCACGGTCACGGGTCACTTTACTACATGGTCTTCCAACATTTAATTATGTCATCATTTCTCACTCTCACAGTATGTCTCATCTATCAGACCACGAGGAATCCCCATCAATCCCTGAGTCTTCCTCTTCCGGCCACGGCAGCTCAGAAGTTGGACAATTCCAAAATTGATCAAGGAACTCAACAGCCGAGGGATTGTTACCCAGCATCGGCTCGGAAGGCGGAGCTATACAGACTCCTGGTGTCCGAGCCAACGGCTCCTCCAGCGGATCAAGCGCCCATGTCGACCATTCAGTTGTCGTTGGCACAGTTACATGCCACAATTAACATTGCCACTTCTGTCTCAGACATGCAGGCTAGATTGATCGCGATAGAATCCAGAGGACTGTCACCTAGTCCCTCCGGTTCCAGTGGCCACCGCTTCTTGTTCCCATTCCCCAGGTAGGGCCTCATACACACCTGAGGTAGCGCCGGCACATTTTGTCCCAGATAACATCAGGAGGGATATCCTAGACGGCAAGGACATCAATTTAGCTACCATTTTCATAGCTAGCCATGACACCATTGATAATAGGACCATTACTTGCGGCGACGTTTCCATCACTATAAAGGCCAGGGATGTCCGCCTCAACCAAAAATTGTCCATCCCGGAATTCGTTCTGGCCTTCAGCTTATACAGGGACATCATCTGTTCTGCCCACCCTGGAAAACGGGAGGAACTGGACACCTATCTATACAGGGTCACGGATCTGGGCCACAAGTATGGCGGCCACGCCTTTTACGACTACCATTGCTGGTTTTCTGCTAAGGCGGCCACTACTCTGACCCAGTTCCAGCACACTACCAATTAGGCGTCCATGGACATGGAGCTCTTTTGTCACCATTTTGCTGGTCTCAAGGCTCCAGCATATGCATCTTGAAATTCCATCCTCCACTCGTCAGATTGGTGCCCCAACGTGGTCCCTCCCGTCTCCCAGGGCAGATTCCTTCCCAGCACCTCTGGTTTCCCGCAAAGACCCGCTCCATCCACCGATAAATTAGGCCCCATAGTTTTCCTGGGCAATAGTCAAATATGCAATAATTACAACATGGCCATCTGTAATTACAATAAATGTAGAGCCCTGCACATTTGCTCTGGTTGTTTTAGAGCCCACCCCCTGACAACCTGCCGACAGCAGTCCTCCAGGACCTCATGACTAGTCGGGGTCAACGTGAACCTCCCAACAGCTCTCCTACATAACCATCCCAATCCCAGTTTTGTTCAGTTCCTGGCAGCCGGATTTGCCGAGGGTTGCCATACGGGTCTGGTCACGCTTCCCCAGTCCACTTGGGAGGGTCCCAATCTCCTTTCAGCCGCCAAGGATCCCGACTCTGTAGGAGTCCTCATAGAATCTGAGCTAGAAAAGGGATTCCTTATAGGGCCATTTTCTATTGTCCCCTTTGATTCTTGAAGGGTCAGCCCTATCGGCATTGTGGACTAAAAAGTTTTCCAATAAAAAGTCTCATTTACGATCTTTCTGCGCCTCATGGTTCCGACATCCCGAGTTTAAATTCTCTGAT
The DNA here is from genome assembly GCF_014858855.1 of Bufo gargarizans. Taxonomy (NCBI): domain Eukaryota; kingdom Metazoa; phylum Chordata; class Amphibia; order Anura; family Bufonidae; genus Bufo; species Bufo gargarizans. The sequence goes on along the minus strand of NC_058085.1, from coordinate 207,840,501 downwards.
TCCCTCCGAAGAGTTCTCCATGAGGTACTCCTCAGTCGATGAAGCCATACATCTCATCCTCTACGTAGGCAGAGGGGCTTGGCTATCCAAGGCAGATATCGCAGACGCGTTCAAATTGCTCCCCATTCACCCGCAGCTCTGGGGGTTTTATGGAATCAAATGGCAAAGTCTTTACTATTTTGCTAGCCATCTGACCTTCGGATCCAAGAGCAGTCCCTGGCTGTTTGATCAATTTGCGCAGGCCCTGCATTGGATTTTAGTCAACTGCTGCGATTGGCCGCTGGTTATTCATTACCTTGATGATTTCCTGTTGGTTAAATCACCAGGCAACAGACCCAGCAATCTCAGGTCCCTTCTTCAGATCTTCTCCGAGCTCAACGTTCCCGTCGCCTCTTCAAAAGGTAGAAGGCCCTTCAACGGTAATCACCTTTCAAGGGATATTTTTGGACACCATAAAAATGCGAGCTAGGCTTCCGGATGAGAAGCTCTCCAAAATCAGGGAAGAGCTATCCAAAGCAGTGGGTTCCAGACGTTTCACTAAAGTGGAGTTACAATCGTTGCAGGGTATGCCACCAGAATCATGCCACAGGGTAGAGCCTTCACCTCCCGGTTGTTACAGCTGCTTCCATCAGCCCCCTGAGCAGGATAGTCTCATCTGCTTAGACAGCCAAGCGATCGTGGATTTGGCAATGTGGAACACGTTCCTTGCCAGTTGGAATGGGGTCTCCATGTTCGTTCCTCAATGGGGTCCCACATTGGCCACGATTTTCACTGACGCCGCGGCCTCTGCAGGTTATACAGCAATCAGTGGTAATCAGTGGTTTGCTGGTCCCTGGCCCACAGAGGTGTCTTCTGCACAGCGAGCTTTAAAGTCTTCCCCGTTGCTAGAGGTGTACCCCATTGTAGCAGCGGCTCAAGTTTGGGGCAGTCAATGGGCCAACTCATCTGTAATTTTTTCCAGGCAATGCCGGAGGCGGACCAAGTGTGTTTATCCCCTCCAGCCTTCAATACTCTGGTTATGGATTAAAATCTTACATTGATTCAACAAAAAGTCTGGTGCAAAAATCTTCCTGTCAACACGTCCAGAAACTATAGAACAGGCTGGAATGTGTTCCACAAGTTCACACTCCTTCGCCCAAGACATGATACTGGCAAGACTGCATACATCATGGCTTTCTTGGCTTATTGCCATTTGGAGCTCAAACTTTCCTAGAACTCCATAAAGTTATACCTGGCCGGGGTACAGCATTTCCTCACGTTGGAAGATCCGGACTGTAGGTCGATTTTCTTGTCACAGGCGATAAAAGCCTCCCTTAGGGGCATTCAAAAGAGTAGGGGGACAAGCACTCAGACAGCCGGTGTCAGGAGAACTCTTTAGGAAGTTATCCACCTCCCTAGATGTCAATCCTTTTGGGCTTCTTGCTAGTACCGTTGTCAAAGCGGCCATGTACCTCAGCTTTTATGGTTTTTTAAGTCAAAGGTTTAACCCAGGGTCAGCTGGTCTGGCCTGACGACCAGTTCATCCTGTACCTTGCTTCTTCCAAGACATCCCAATTCGGCCCACCAGTAGGGATCAGGTACTTCCCTACTTTCAATGAATGGTGCCCGATTCAGGTCTTCCAGCATCTTTTGGCAGTGTTGGGCGATTCGGCCCAAGACAGCCCTTTGCTTTCGTCATGATATGGGCGGTACATTCCGAATCCACACAGAGATATCTAAGGCTTTCTGTAGTCTGATTTTATGACGTCCTGAGTGTATAATAAACTCCGTTTCTACGCTACCTGGCTTATTCTTTGCCCCCTTATAGGCCTACCCTGGTTCATGGCTAAGGGCACACCACCAGCCATTCAGTCCAGGTCTGAGGTAAGTAAACAGGGCAGGCCTGTCCCTCACTTCTCACACAAGGTCCTCGCATCCGCAGCCATGACCACAATTTATAATTATATAATATATATATATATATATATATATATATGTATATATATGTTGGTAAGGCTGATTAGTCAGCCTGCATTTGTGGGAGGGGCGGAGGCTCTTCTTATACGAGCCATAGCCTCATTCACAGGGGCGTGTTCTCAGGTGCACAGCTGCTGCTGGTTGTCATTAGCAAACCAGCTTCTCTGGTGGTAGGAGTCTTTCTTTGCAGCATGGAGCTTGTTATTTTGCTCTCTGCTACCATAGCATGCACGCACCATACTACGTAAGTAGGTTGGGCCGGGGCCGTCTCTCCTGGACGGTCGGAACCGACTTTGCTATCGAACGGGAGGCTTCGCCTCAGAATCTGCTACCTCCGGTTTGCTTGTTGGGGCTAAATCCTTCTATTTCTTTCAACTTGCTTTGCTGGTAATAGGAGTTGGTTCCTATAAATCTTACAAGTTTCACTTCGCTTTGTTCATCTCTTATGAAAAGTTTGCTGTAAAGGAAGAGTTACCCGGGCTGCACGTGACGTCATGTTTGGAGATCAGACGCAGCGTTTATTGTTTAGGCCTCTTGCTGTAGCTGTTCCTTGCCACGTGTCTCCCCCCTCCCCCGCTACCACCATCTTTCACTGCTCCATGTGCTTAAAACCCCGCCACGCTTTATGCTCTGCTGTTATCCTGAGCGGCATTTATCCTGAGCGGCATTTACACTTTCGGCTTTTATTTCATGTCTTATGCTGCATCCGCACATCCTTACTGTCCTGCACTTTTCTACTCTTGGTTCGTATTCACTCAGATTGGTCTCACATTCAAGCTGCGCTCACCCGTTGGCTATTACATCTCATTCCGTACCCAGCCGACAGCCGGATCCGTATTACACGCCTGTTATTATAATGTTCTATACTCGGCTTACAGCCATAGCTGCTACTGTTACTCCATTTTTATTCTCTGAACGCACCACCCTGGTGTTCACACCTTGCTCCACTCACAACCAGAGCTGCGTTTATGCGTTGACTGGTATACCATGTTTTCTCTGCTCACTGTGAGAGCTGTGTTTACACGTCCGCTGTCACAACATGTTCTTATTAGGCTTGTTTCAGAGCTGCATTCACGTTCACAGTTACATCATGTTTATGCTCCACTCCCATTTAGAGCTGCTATTCTACCAATTTCATTCTCTGCCACACCCAGAGGTGCATTCACACTATGCTGTAAAATCATTTTTTGCACTCCACCCACGACCAGAGTTGCATTCATACATCTATCAGTATATCATGTTTGCTCTACTTGCACCCAGAGCTGCGTTCACACGTCCTATGCTACTACAGGTTCTTTCCAGGCTCATTTCAAGAACTGCATTCACATCGCTAGTACATCTGTTATGCTCCGTTCACAACCAGAGATGCTGCTATACCAAATTTCATGCTCTGCTTATACCCAGAGTTGTGTTCACACTTCTACTGCTACACCAGGTCTTATACCCCACTCGCCAAAGCCGCTTTCCATGTCTGCTGTCACTTCAAGTTAATTTTCCGTTCACATTCAAAGCTGCGTCCGCATGTCTGCTTTTACATCCCGTCCTATACTCCATTCACTACTAGAGCTTCGTTCACGTGTCTGCCTTTACATCATGTCAATACTTTGATTGCATTTATACGTCTGCTTTATACCATGCTCTTCATGCGCTACCCATACTCAGAGCTGCGCCCATACCATGTTTTTTAGGTACCACTCACATCCAAAGCTGCATTCACCCATTTGTTGTTACATCATGTGTTGTACTCTGCTCCCACTCAAAGCTGCATTCTCCTGTTCATTGCTACGTCATGGTTTTGCTCAATAATCTCACCGGGGCAGTCTGCACCCACCGCTCTGGTACCCATCTCCCGAAAAACATAACAGTGTTCTTTTCAGGCTTACGTTCCTTTCCTCGTGGTCTGTTACATTTCATAGGCCTACTTTTCTGTTTAATCCTGGTTCATGATCACTCAGACTGGTCTCCTTTTACTTCTGGTTCGTATTTACTCAGATTGGTGAACTGGGGCAGGATACCAAACAGCTCCTCAGCGGAGGTCAGTGGGCCAATAGGAGTAAGTTTCCTGCTATGTTTTCACAAGCTGTTCGTTTGTTTGTCACGATAAGAGACTTCTCTTAGCGAACTTGCAATGCCTCAGGCTCTTGTTTTTCTCCCATCTGTTTCAATTTCATGTTTACGTTTCATGGTTCGCGGTGGTTAGTGTTTTATGTATGCACGTGCTTCAGATTACTAATGTCTATATTTTCAACGCTTGTTGGCCAATCCAATCATTCAAGTTCCTGCATATCCATCAGGCCCAGCTTACATTTTAATTGCTTATCGTCGCCGCAACGTCATCCCTCTGGCTTCGAGGGCCCCTATGACTGATCCGGCCTCATGGCTCCGGGGGCCCCATGCCCGTTTTTCATGTTTTGTTTGTTAAGGGTACGACATGGTTGTAGGCTGGTTAGTGTCCCAGGTTTGCTGTTGGAGGGGGTCATGCGAGTCCCCAAGGCATTCTGGTGCTGCATAAGTGGTTTATTTAAAAAAATAAAATAAAATTAATCATAAGAGGCTCGCACGAGTGGCTCTTCGCTTATAGGACCTCACGATTGGCACCGACACTTGTAGTTCGCCCGGCCATCTGATACTTGCCTGAGACTCGCACGCATGGCTCCCGCCATAAGAGACTCGCACGCATGGCTCCTGGCTCAGAGGATTTCACAATTGTCATCGACATTGGTAGGTTATACGGCCATCTGATACTATTTTCCATGGCACACCTTTCAGAAGTTTTCTTTTGGTAATTTATATTTTACAGATTAGTACTTGCGGTTCATTTCAGCCTCATTTCATTAACAAGCTTTACCACATGTCTTTGTCTTTCTAGGTTGAGTCCCGGTTGATTACTAAACCCGTCGGGTTAAGCCCCAATCTTTTCCCCAGCTGTCCTTAATTCTTAACGTTCGCTGCCCGGCCCCATGGGCCCCTGGTGGTTGCTTCGGCCCCATGGCTTCAGGGGTCCGACCAATGGTTGTCTGTCCACCTGTGCAGCTATGCTTTTGGTTTTGAATGGCTCACATCTTTACCTGCTTGCCAGCTTATGTTATTTAGGTTTCATTTTAATGTCTGTTATCTCCATTTTCTGTCACGTTTCCCTTCGTCTTCAGGTCATGCAGTTGAATTCATGTTGGGGGTCACCTTCCACGTCAGTCAGGTCTCGTTTCTAACGATATTTCATCTTGAATGTTATTCAGGCCACATAGTTTATCTTGGGTATCGCCTGCCACATCGGTCATGCTCATGGTTTAATTTCACCTGCACCTTATCCAGGTCACTTATTATAGTCATAATTACTTTTTTTTTTTTTTTTTTAAACAAACAAAAAATAAAATTAATAAAATCGGCCCCATGGCTTCGGGGGCCCGATGACAGCTTCGGCCCCATGGCTTCGGGGGCCCGATGACAGCTTCGGCCCCATGGATTCGGCGGCCCAATGACAGCTTCGGCGGCCCCATGACTGTTTTCAGTCCTGCTGGGCTGATTGCCTTGTTTGGTTGTCCATCTGTGCATCTGGGTTGATTTGGTCTCTATGTATCACATACATGTCTACCGGCTTCCCTAAATTCCTAGTAATCAATATTGATCGCTCACTTTCTGTTTTGACCGCAAACTGGTCCGTTTCGCCCTACAGCATCATTGTCATGTCTTACGCAGATACTTTGTCTTGCTTTAATTGTTCATGTTTCGTTCAGGTCCTGCCAGAGGAGGAACAAGCAGGTCAATTCCCTCTAGCATTTCAGTCTCTGACCGTAGTCGATCATATCTTGTCAACCAGGTCCCCGCGCAAAGTCATTGCCTTTTTACCACGACCAGGAATTCATTTTTGCAGGTAGCTTCATTGCAATTGCATTCCCTCACTCATGGGAGGGCATAGACATGTTGTATATTATGGCTTCGTAGCTTCTTGCCGCACTAACCTCAGACTCCCTACAACCACGTTGAATCGGGTTTTGGACAAGGTCCAGCATTTCCTCACGGTAGATGATTCGGATAGTAGGTCGGTCTTCACGCCTCAGATGTTAAAACAATTTCCAGGGGCACAGTAGAACAACGCACGGACCACGGCTAGCAGATAGCTGTTGTCTGGGGAACTATTCAAGAATTCTCTTCCTATCTACATAGTTCTTTTTGGCCCTCATTCCTGCCTAGTCTAGGCAGTTAGGTTTCGGTCCCCCGATCTCCTGAGGCTAGGGCATTGCCAGTACTCGCACTAGAACCAAAACTTTACAAGGTTCAGTTGGTTTTCATGATCCATTTCACAACGTATTCCCGGTCCTCCATTCCGCTTCGGAGCAGTATACGCAATATTGAGCATTATGTCTCTGGCCTTGTCATCCACAAGATGGGTTGTAGGTCTCCTTCTGGTCTTGCCTCATACACCCTGAATTTTCGCTCTAGATCCGACGCCTTGCAGTTGGCTTGGGGATTAGTTTGCACATGCCATTCAAGTTCCTTTTCTACCCTACTTGGCTTGGTTTTTGCCCACTCATGATCATGGCTTAGGGTACACAACAAGCCATTTAGTCAAGTTAGCTAAGACACGCCGAGCTGGGTTAGGTTGTTCCTGTGGTTTCTCTCCCTAGGGTTCTTCGGATATCTCTTGGCGAGATATATATATGTATATATATCTATATATTACACACACAGCTTTCAGAAAAGAGAAACTTTATTTCCCCTGAAATGCTTTTATTGTGCAAAACCCAAAAAAATTAAAATAGGCATTTTAGGTATCACTATGTCTGTAACGACCTCCCCCTAAGGTGAATGATGTAAAACAAAAAATAAAAACATTTTTTGGTCTACTTGCCCCTTAAAGTGCAACACTGAATAAATCTAAAATTATTATGTACCCCAAATTGATACCAATGAAAAATGTCAACTCTTCCCGCAAAAAACGAGTCCAAACACAAGCCCATCAGCAGAACATAGTAACATAGTATATAAGGCCGAAAAAAAAACATTTGTACATCCAGTTCGGCCTGTGATCCTGCAAGTTGATCCAGAGGCAGGCAAAAAATAAATTAAAAAAAATGTCAGGTAGAAGCCAATTTTCCCCACTTAAGGCTGGTTTCACACGGGCGTTGCGGGAAAACATTGTAATGCATTTTGCACACGCATGTTTGGTACCCAAACCCGAACTTCTTCACAGAAGTTGAGGTTTGGGATCGGGGTTCTGTAGATTGTATTATTTTCCCTTATAACATGGTTATAAGGGGAAATAGCATTCTGAATACAGAATGCATAGTAAAATAGCGCTGGAGGGGTTAAAAAATAAATAAATAATAATTTAACTCACCTTAATCCACTTGCTCCCGTAGCCGGCATCTCTCCTGTCTCTTTCTTTGCTGATTGCAGTCAAAGGACCTGTGGTGACGTCACTCCGGTCATCACATCGTCCGTCACATGATCTTTTACCATGGTGATGGATCATGTGATGACCGGAGTGACGTCACCACAGGTCCTTTGACTGCAATCAGCAAAGAAAGACAGGAGAGATGCCGGCTGCACGAGCAAGTGGATTAAGGCAATCCACAATTATTATTTTTTTAAATTAACCCCTCCAGCGCTATTTTACTATGCATTATGTATTCAGAATGCTATTATTTTCCCTTATAACTATGTTATAAGGGAAAATAATAAAATGATCGGGTCTCCATCCCGATCGTCTCCTAGCAACAGTGCGTGAAAATCGCACCGCATCCGCACTTGCTTGCGGATACTAGCGATTTTCACGCAGCCCCATTCACTTCTATAGGGCCTGCATTGCGTGGATTATCGCACCGCAACGCACAATATAGAACATGCTGAGATTTTCACGCAACGCATAAGTGATGCGTTAAAATCACTGCTCGTGTGCAGAGCCCCACAGAAATGAATGGGTCCAGATTCAGTGCGGGTGCAATGCGTTCACATCACGCATTGCACCAGCGCGGAATACTCGCCCATGTGAAAGGGACCCAAGGGGAAAAAATTAATTCCTTCCCGACTCCATTCAGGCAATCAGATAACTCCCTGGATCAACGACCTCTCTAGTAGCTATAGCCTGTAATATTATTACACTCCAGAAATACATCCAGGCCCCTCTTGAACTCTTTTAGTGAACTCATCATCACCACCTCCTCAGGCAGAGAGTTCCATAGTCTCACTGCTCTTACCGTAAAGAATCCTCTATGTTTGTGTACAAACCTTCTTTCCTCCAGGCGCAGAGGGTGTCCCCTCATCACAGTCCCTCATCTAGGGATAAATAGATGATGGGAGAGATCTCTGTACTGACCCCCGATATATTTATACATAGTGATTAAATCTCCCCATAGTCATGTTTTTCTAAAGTGAATAACACTAATCTATGGAACTCTCTGCCCGAGGAGGTGGTGATGGTGAGTTCACTAAAGGAGTTCAAGAGGGGCCTGGATGTATTTCTGGAGTGTAATAATATTACAGGCTATAGCTACTAGAGAGGGGTCGTTGATCCAGGGAGTTATTCTGATTATCCGAATGGAGTCGGGAAGGAATTTTTTTTCTCCCCTTAAGTGGGGAAAATTGGCTTCTACCTCATGTATTTTTTTTTTTGCCTTCCTCTGGATCAACTTGCAGGTTAACAGGCCGAACTGGGTGGACAAATGTCTTTTTTCAGCCTTATATACTATGTTACTGTACAATATAATAATATATTCTTATTTCTTAGGAAGGAGTCTAATTATCAGATCTGTAAATCACTATTGAAATTATTTGTTGGCATCGACCCAAACATAAGCTACAAAGATATGACCACTAGGAGTCTCAGTACTCCACTGTCTCCCTCCGCTTTCTTACATGGCTTATACACTGATTCACCTCTCTAAAGTGTGTATGCAGTTATTAGCAAGAATCACTATTTTTCTGGGACTCCTAACAAAATTGAGGCAGAGATGTGTCCTGGCTATACTATACACCTGTGTGAAGTTGGCACCCCATGTTCTTAAATTTCAAAAAGAAATACACAATTCGTTTGTGCTGCGTTTGTGCCGCAAAAATGAACGTTTGTGCCGGTTCGGTTCCTGAGATATTGCGCGTTAGATTTTTATAAAGGTCCGCCCATTTTCCCACCCCATGTTCTTAAATTTCAAAAAGAAATACACCATTCGTTTGCGCTGCAAAAATGAATATTTGCGCCGCTTTGGTTTCCGAGATATTGCGTGCTTGATTTGCTGAAACCCTGCCCACTTTCCACCCCATGTTTTTAAATTTCAAAAAGAAATACACCATTCGTTTGTGCTGCAAAAATGAATATTTGCGCCGCTTTGGTTTCCGAGATATTGCGCGCTTGATTTGCTGAAACCCTGCCCACTTTCCACCCCATGTTTTTAAAATTTCAAAAAGAAATACACTATTCGTTTGTGCTGGTTTGTGCTGCAAAAATGAACGTTTGCGCCGCTTTGGTTTCCGAGATATTGCGCGCTTGATTTGATGAAACCCCTCCCACTTTCCACCCGATGTTTTTAACCCTGACTCTAGACCCCCCAGGTGTGCTGCAGCTTGCCCCCTCCCAACTTTTTTTTGGGGCACAAGCATATTTTATTTTTTTCTGCGTACGCTGACTGTGGCCGGGACTCTTAGCATCCGGCCACTGTTAGTGCATCGCACACCCCACGGCTGATCAACTTCGGACGGTTGATCAGCGAGTTTGAATTTAAATAGAAATCTAATTTTTTTGGCCTTTTTTATTTTTTTTTGTCTGGTAGGTTTAGGGTAAGATCCCGAACACCCGTCCCCCCACAAACACGCACACCAAATAAAGTTTATCACACACACACACTCCCCTATGGCCCGCCGGATGTTCTAGGCCAGTGATGTGCCAGAGGCGTCATTCAGAGCCCTCTCTGTGGGCACCTGCGCCCTGGAAAAAGTCTATGACATACCAATATGCTTTAGACTTTTCCTGCCATTCATCAGCACAGGACACACTATGAACAGCACAGGCAGCACACTGAATGTAGGCTATTAAGCTATTATAGCTATATGATAAAGTACATGAAAGATATACTATATTGTATTCAAGTTAAATTGCCGTGTTGGCACTTTGCGATAAATAAGTGGGTATTTGGTTGCAGTTTGGGCACTCGGTCTCTAAAAGGTTCACCATCACTGTTCTAGGCGGCATATGTCCAGCTTGCCTCTGAGTCCGAGAGCCCCAGTGAGGACGAGGATGACCCCACTTTCCTTTTGTCATCCGTGTCCTCCTCATCATCTTGCGATGATGATGAGACCCCAAGGCGGCGGAGACGCCGCCAGGCGGAGCAAGGAGACCGCAATGCTAGGGACCCTGTGGCCCACACTAGTACGAGAAGCTCTGGGGCTCGTACTAGTTTTCCGGCCCACCAGTTAAGTCCACCGGTCAACTTGTCTGGTATACCCAAGAGCGTTTTGAGCCCGTGATTCCTGATTTTGTAGGCCAACCAGGAATCCAGATTTCCACAGTGGGCTTCACTTAATGCAACTACTTTAGTCTTTTTTTTCAGTGACCCCTTTGTGAATCTGATGTTGGAGCAGACGAACCTGTACGCCCAACAGTTCATTGCTCAACATCCGGACTCCTTTTTGGCTAGGCCCGGTGGCTGGACTCCGGTCTGTGCAGCCAAGATGAGGACGTTTTGGGGCCTCGTGCTGCATCTGGGCCTAGTCAAGAAACCTAGTGTCAGGCATTACTGGCGTGGGGGCGTCCTCTACCAGACCCTACTTTACAATTATGCAGATAATGCAGCATGTCCCCCTCAAGGTGATCCTGCCTATGACCGCCTGTACAAAATAAGGCCGGTCAGCGATCACTTTGGGGCCAAATTTGTGCAGGTCTATGTACACCTTTCGTGTGTACGAGGGGCGAGATTCCCGTATTCAACCCCCAGAATGTCCCCCCACTCTAGGTGTTAACGGGAAACTTGTGTGGGACCTTATGCACCCACTGCTAGATAAGGGTTACCACCTTTACGTGGATAACTTTTATACTAGTATCCCCTTGTTCCAGTCTCTCACCTCTCAACGGAGCCTCCCTACCCACCCCCTCCAGGTACCTATCCCTAGGGGTGAGACCAGTACCCTTACCAGTGGAATCCTGTTGCTGGTCAAATATAAGGACAAGAGGGATGTCCTTGTACTGTCCACAATTCACGGTAACAGCATCACCCCTGTCCCTGTGCGAGGTACCGCGGCAACGGTCCTCAAGCCCGATTGCATAGTCGACTACAATCGATATATGGGAGGAGTTGATCTCCCTGATCAAGTCCTCAAGCCATACAATGCTATGCGCAAAACCCAGGCATGGTATAAAAAAGCTGCGGTCTGCTTGGTGCAGGTTGCCTTGTACAACTCTTTTGTGTTGTCTCGGAGCGCTGGCAACACAGGGACATTCCTTCAGTTCTATGAGGCAGTCCTCAAGGACCTGATCTTTTCTGACCGGGCTGCTCTTTCCCGGTCAGAAAAGATCAGGTCCTTGAGGACTGCCTCAGAACTGAAGGAATGTCCCTGTGTTGCCAGCGCTCCGGGACAGCACAAAAGAGTTGTTAATGGAAACCTGCACCAAGTAGACCGCAACTTTTTTGTATCATGCCCGGGTTATCCCCATGGCTTTATATGGCTTGAGGACTTGATCAGAAAGATCAACTCCTCCAATATACAAATTGCAGTCGACGATCCAATTGGGCTTGAGGACTGTTGCCGCGGTACCTCGCACAGGGACAGGGGTGATGCTGTTACCGTGAATTGTGGACACTACAAGGACATCCCTCTTGTCCTTATATTTGACCAGCAACAGGATTCCACTGGTAAGGGCACGGGTCGCACCCCTGGGGATAGGTACCTGGAGGGGGGTGGGTAGGGAGGCTCCGTTGATTTTTCCGCACAGTCCCACAAGCGGACATGGATCTGGCGGCGAGGGACTGGAACAAGGGAATAGGGATACTAGTATAAAAGTTAACCACGTACAGGTGGTAACCCTTATCTAGCAGTGGGTGCATAAGGTCCCACACAAGTTTCCCGCTAACACCCAGAGTGTGTGAACATTCTGGGGGTTGAATATGGGACTCTCGCCCCTCGTACACACGAAACTTGTAGGTGCACCCTAAGGTACTCTCACAAAGTTTGTACAGCTTCACGCCATACCTCCCCCGCTTAAAGGGAACATACTTGCAAAAAATGAGTCTCCCCTTGAAAGCAATGAGAGACTCATCAACCGCGACCTCTCTTCCAGTCACAGAGGCCTGCACAAATTTGGCCCCAAAGTGATCGATGACTGGCCTGATTTTGTACAGGTGGTCATAGGCAGGATCATTTCCGGGTGGCCTCAAACCGGGTACGTGTCATGGCCGTACTGTAAAGTGGGGTCTGGTAGAGGATGTCCCCACTCCAGTATTGCCTGACACTAGGATTCTTGACTAGACCCATATGCAGCACGAGGCCCCAAAATGTCCTCATCTTGGCTGCACAGACCGGAGTCCAGCCTCTGGGCCTAGCCAAAAAGGAGCCCGGCTGTTGAGCAATGAACTGTTGGGCGTACAGGTTCGTCTGCTCCAACATCAGATTCACAAAGTGGTCACTGAAAAAAAGACTAAAGTAGTCGCATTCAGTGAAGCCCACTGTGGAAATCTGGATTCCTGGTTGGCCTACAAAATCAGGAATCACGGGCTCAAAACATTCTGGGGTATACCAGACAAGTTCACCAGTAGGGGGCTCCGGTGGACTTAACTGGTGGGCTGGAAAACTAGTACGAGCCCCCGAGCTGCTCGTACTAGGGTGGGCCACAGGGTCCCTAGCATGGCGGCCCCCTTGCTCCGCCTGGCGGTGTCTCCGCCGCCTTGGGGTCTCATCATCATCGCTAGATGATGAGGACGCGGATGACAAAAGGAAAGTGGGATTATCCTCGTCCTCACTGGGGCTCTCAGACTCGGAGGCAAGCTGGGCATATCCCTCCTTAGCCGAGATCATCCGGCAGGCCATAGAGGAGTGTGTGTGTGTGCGCGTGATACTTTATTTGGTGTTCGTGTGTGTGTGGGGGGATGGGTGTTTGCGAACTTACCCTAAACCTAACAGACAAAAAAAATAAAAAAGGCCAAAAAATGAGATTTTTAACCCCTTAAGGACTCAGCCCCATTTCACCTTAAGGACTTGGCCATTTTTTGCAAATCTGACCAGTGTCCCTTTAAGTGCTCATAACTTTAAAACACTTTGACTTATCCAGGCCATTCTGAGATTGTTTTTTCGTCACATATTGTACTTCATGACACTGGTAAAATAAAGAGAAAAAAATTATTATTTTTTTGCATAAAAAAATACCAAATTTACAAAAAATTTGGAAAAATTTACAAATTTCAAAGTTTCAGTTTCTCTACTTCTGTAATACATAGTAATACCCCCAAAAATTGTGATGACTTTACATTCCCCATATGTCTACTTCAGGTTGGAATTATTTTGGGAATGATATTTTATTTTTTGGGGATGTTACAAGGTTTAGAACTTTAGAAGCAAATAATGAGATTTTTCTGAAATTTACAAAAAAACAATTTTTAGGGACCATTACAGCTCTGAAGTCACTTTGCGAGGCTTACATAATAGAAACCACCCAAAAATGACCCATTCTATAAACTACACCCCTCAAGGTATTCAAAACTGATTTTACAAACTTTGTTAACCCTTTAGGTGTTGCACAAGAGTTATTGGCAAATGGGGATGAAATTTGAGAATTTCATTTTTTTGCCTAATTTTCCATTTTAACCCATTTTTTCTACTAACAAAGTAAGGGTTAACAGCCAAACAAGACTATCTTTATTGCCCTGACTCTGCCGTTTACAGAAACACCCCATATGTGGCCGTAAACTACTGTACGGCCACACAGCGGGGCGTAGAGTGAAAGGTGCGCTGTTTGGTTTTTGGAAGCCAGATTTTGCTGGATTGGTTTTTTGACACCATGTCCCATTTGAAGCCCCCTGATGCACCCCTAGAGTAGAAACTCCCTAAAAGTGACCCCATCTAAGAAACTACACCCCTCAAGGTATTCAAAACTGATTTTAAAAACTTTGTTAACCCTTTAGGTGTTGCACAAGATATGGAAATGGAAAATAGAGATACAATTTCAAAATTTCACTTTTTTGGCACAGTTTCCTTTTTAATATCTTTTTTCAAGTAACAAAGCAAGGGTTAACAGCCAAACAAAACTCATTATTTATGGCCCTAATTCTGTAGTTTACAGAAACACCCCATATGTGGTCGTAAACTGCTGTACGGGCACACGGCAGGGCGCAGAAGGAAAGGAATGCCATACGGTTTTTGGAAGGCAGATTTTGCTGGACTGTTTTTTTTTTTACACCATCTCCCATTTGAAGCCCCCCTGATGCACCCCTAGAGTAGAAACTCCAAAAAAGTGACCCCATTTTAGAAACTACGGGATAAGGTGGCAGTTTTCTTGGTACTAGTTTAGGGTACATATGATTTTTGGTTGCTTTATATTACACTTTTTGTGCGGCAAGGTAACAAGAAATAGCTTTTTTGGCACCGTTTTTTTGTTTTGTTATTTACAACATTCATCTGAAAGGTTAGATCATGTGGTCATTTTATAGAGCAGGTTGTCATGGACGCGGCGATACCTAATATGTATACTTTTTTTTTTATTTATGTAAGTTTTACACAATGATTTCATTGTTAAAACAAAAAAAGTTTTAGTGTCTCCATAGTCTAAGAGCCATAGTTTTTTCAGTTTTTGGGCGATTATCTTATGTAGGGTCTCATTTTTTGCGGGATGAGATGGCTGTTTTATTGGCACTATTTTGGGGTGCATATGACTTTTTGATCGCTTGCTATTGCACTTTTTGTGACGTAAGATGACAAAAAATTGCTTTTTTTAAACAGTTTTTATTTTTTTACGGTGGTCACCTGAGGGGTTAACTCATGTGATATTTTTAGAACCGGTCGATACGGACACGGCGATACCTAATATGTATACTTTTTTTTATTTATGTAAGTTTTACACAATGATTTAATTTTTGAAACAAAAAAATGATGTTTTAGTGTTTCCATAGTCTAAGAGCCTTAGTTTTTTCAGTTTTTTGGTGATAATCTTGGGTAGGGTCTCATTTTTTGCGGGATGAGATGCCGGTTTGATTGGCACTATTTTGGCGTACATGCGACTTTTTTGATTACTTTTATTACCTTTTTTGGGAAGTAAGGTGGGCAAAATTTAAATTTTCTCATAGTTTTTATTTTTATGGCGTTCACCGTGCGGGGAAAGTAACATGACCGTTTTATAAATCAGGTCGTTACGGACGCGGCGATACCAAACATGTGTAGGTAATTTTTTTTTTTCATTTTTAATTAGTGATAAATGTGTTTTTTTGATTTTCACTTTTTTTTCACTTTTTCTTACTTTTTTTTTTGACCCAGACCCACTTGGTTCTTGAAGATCCAGTGGGTCTGGTGTCTGCATAATACAGTACAGAACCTATATAGGTTTCTGTACTGTATTTTACTTACACTGAACAGATCTATGCTTTCAGCATAGATCTGTTCAGCACCATGGACAGCAGGACGCCTGAGCAGGCGTCCTGTTGCCATGGGAACCTTCCCCGTCTGCCACAACTTCGCAGACGGGGAAGGGTAAGGACTGGGGCTTCGGGGGGCTGTCTGGGGGCTCTCTCCCTCTCCCATCGGGGGGCTGCAAAGGCACAGCAGCCCCCCGATGGGAGAGGGAGGGAGCCGCATCTTACTGTTAACTCTTTCCATACAGTGGTCCGTACGGACCGCTGTATGGAAAGGGTTAAACGGCTGACATCCATTCACAGATGTCAGCTGTTTATACCAGGGTGCGAGCAATGTGCTGGCACCCTGGTATACCCACTAGAAGCCAACGATTATTCGGCGGGAGGCGGATCGCGATCCCGCCTGCCGCACCGCCCGCCTCCCACACGGCCCCCCCCCCTGCACCTCCCACCAGGCTAAAATCATGCAGGGGTTCAGGGGGGGGGGGGGGGGTTGGTGGTGATAACTATAGATTTGTGCCACACTAAAGTTTCTGATCGCCGCGGTCAGGGACCGCGGCGATCAGAAACAGCAGAAATAGCAACAAACCGCAGGTCTGAATTGACCTGCGGTTTGCTGCGATCGCCGATATGGGGGGGGGGGGGGATTAACCCCTGGGGCGCCACAATCTCAATTTAAACTCATGAGTCCTTAAGGACTCTGGATCCATGCCGTACCGGTACGTCATGGGTCCCTAAGGGGTTAAAAAAAAATTTTTATTTAAACTCGCTGATCAACCGTCCGAAGTTGATGATCAACCGTCCGAAGTTGATCAGCGGTGGGGTATGCGATGCGCTAACAGTTGCCGGACGCTAAGAGTCCCGGCCACAGTCAGCGTACGCAGAAAAAAATAAAAAATGCTTGTGCCCCAAAAAAAGTTGTGGGGTGGGAGGGGGGGGGCAAGCTGCAGCACACATGGGGGTTCTAGAGTCAAGGGTTTAATCAAATCAAGCACGCAATATCTCGGAAACCAAAGCGGCGCAAACGTTCATTTCTGCAGCACAAACGATTGGTGTATTTCTTTTGGAAATGTAAAAACATGGGGTAGAAAGTGGGCAGGGTTTCAGCAAATCAAGTGAGCAATATCTCGGAAACCAAAGCGGCACAAACGCTTATTTTTTGCCGCACAAACGCAGCACAAACGAATGGTGTATTTCTTTTTGATATTTAAGAACATGATGTGGAAAATGGGAGGGGTTTCAGCAAATCAAGCACGCAATATCTCGGAAACCAAAGCGGCCCAAACGTTCATTTTTGCAGCACAAACCAGCACAAACGAATTGTGTATTTCTTTTTGAAATTTAAGAACATGGGGTGGAAAATGGGCGGGGCTTCATAAAAATCTAACGCGCAATATATCAGGAACCGAACCGGCGCAAGCGGTCATTTTTGCGGCACAAACGAATGGTGCATTTATTTTTGAAATTTAAGAACATGGGGTGCCAACGTCACACAGGTATACTATACTACTAATAAATATAATATAATATAATATAATTTGGTAATAGGGTGACGACCCCAAACTTTATTCCCAGCAACGTTTCGACCTTCTCACTGAGGCCTTTGTCCTGCTTGACAAAGGCCTCAGTGAGAAGGTCGAAACGTTGCTGGGAATAAAGTTTGGGGTCGTCACCCTATCACCAATAACTGGAAGTGCTGCCTCTTCATTCGGTGAATATATGTGTTGGAGGAGAAGCCAGCCTCTCTGAGGAATATTGCACCCAGTGCACAACATCCGACTGTGCTGCTGCACCATTTGCGGTAATATATATATATATATATATATGTGTGTGTGCTTCACCACACTGAGATCTGCTCAGAAAGCCAATATTTATATTACTGCTTTATTCACAGGCACAATATATGATTATGCGGACACCAGTACTGTGTCATAGCTTATAAGCATAGAGAAACAATGTATCTTTATGTGGTAATGCTAAAAGTTTTGCATGTACACATCCCTGGTTCAAGTCCCCAGAGAGATCTGTTTACTTTCTATTATTTTTTTTATTTAAAACCATATTCACCCTTTCCTTTCACCCCCGGGATTTTCTTTTTTTTTGCTTTTACATTTTGCGCTCCCTGCTTTCCCAGAGCCATAACTTTTCACATAGCCATATGGGGGCTTGTTTTTTGCGGGACAAATTGTACTTTCCAACGCCACCATTTAATATTGCATATGATGTAGTGGGAAAAAAATTCCAAATAGGGTGAAATTGCCAAAAAAATTATAGAAATATATTTAAAAAAAAGAAGAAAAAGTAGTAGGGCACACCACTACTTGATGCCACACGGAGAATTACAACTCCTCTTTCTGATGAAGGAGTTGTAGTCCACTCCGAAACGCGTCTGGTAATTAATCCCATGAGACAAAAGCACAGGACCTAAGGATACAAAGTGCTTCAAGAAAGGGATCGGTGATTTTTCGCTCTGTTACAAGGAAAAGGTGGATATCTGCTGTCCTTTGTTGAGATCATCCCCCTGGTGTTAACTAACCTTGCGGAATTGAACCGCATTAAGGATATCTGTTACCAGGTGATCTCCAGAAAAACAGTGACATACGACCACCGAAGATCCCATTACCGCAGCAAGCTAAATCGCATCGCACCGCAGCCTATAAAAATCTTCACTACACGTGGGACGCCACGAGTGAGAAAATAAAACCGGTATCATCTGAAACAGTGAGTAAAATCATTCCGGTTCATGTCTACAAATAGGCAGCGGTATTACAGCGGTACTGGTGCGATTTTTGGCAAGTGGTAATTAAAACCACACATGACTCAAATGACTATCCTCCAAATAATCTCAACTGATTAATTTTTTTACCCCTGCCAGAGACATTGTCTGGGTTAATTAACCCTTGAGAGACTGCTTCTTATAAATTTTCACTATTGGATGATATATGTTTTAAGGATGTTATATGTTTTTAGTATTTTATAGCAATAATTTTAAGTAGTTTAGTGTGCTTAATATTAAATGTTACAACGAATAAACACTTTATATACTAATTCTCCGTGTGGTATCAAGTGGTGGTGTGCCCTACTACTTTATCTTCTTGTTTCCAATTTTTTTGAGGATTGGGTGAATCCTCTTGCAGGAGCACCCATACCATTCTTGAGCAGCTGGTGAGCCCTCTCTAATTATCTGATATTTAAAAAAAGCAATTATTTTTTATTTAACAATCATCTGATTGCTATTATTATAGACTTCAATGCACTTGCATTGGAATCTATGATGATTTTTTTTTTTAATAGCGTTTATTTAACACTTTTCAATTTATACAACATTCCCAAGGGGAAACAACTCCACATATCAGTCACACACGTAAGCAAGACCAGACAATGACATCAGGTACATAGTGTACAGCAGTAAGAGACATAATTGTATCCCAATTACAGAGCATCGCTGTTGCCATACAAAAAAAAAAGGAAAAAAGAGGTCTGTACATACTCACTCCACAACCACACATTTGGGTGGCGAAGTCCCAACCAGTAATGGGTCTCAAATCGTGCCCTCCGCCTGCACCCACACACCCCATATTTTGTCAAAACGATCAGGGACTCCCCTCGCTTCATACGTCAATTTGTACATCAGGAGATCTTTGTTAATAAGTTGCACCCACTGATCCACCGTGGGACACTTGGGAGGTTTCCAGTTCAGAAGTATAATCTTCCTACCATAAAACATCAATAGTCGCAGCAGTATTCTACTATATTTGGATGGAGTCACATCAGAAACTAGCCCCATAACGCACACTATCGGGTCACAGATCCCTGGCAATCCCAACTTAACATTAATGAAATTGCACACTCCCTTACAGTAAATTTGTAGTGCCGGACATTGCCAAACCATGTGGAAGAAGGATCCTCTATCACCCCCACACCTGTCGCACCCAGGACTCGGAATCTGCCTCATCTGGTATAGCCGCACCGGGGTCAGATACACCCTATGTATCCATTTGGCCTGAATGAGTTGATCACGGGCGCTTATAACAGACCTCCTCCACCCCAGACGCCATTCCTCCAAATGAGAATCCTCCAACTCTGAGATATCCGCCGACCACCTGACAAATGATCGCCGGATAGGGGACTCCTGCAACTTTATGATTGCGCCATAAAAGGAGGAAATTGGTTTGTATGATTGCTCCCTCCTAGCTACCGATTCTAAAGGACCACACTTCAAGCTCAGGGTCAAAGAGTGAAATTGCTTATCACAAGCGTGTCTCAGTTGGAGGAAACGATAAAAACTCGTCTGGGGTAACAGGAAGTCCGACTGTAGACTCCCAAAAGAACGAAAGACCCCATCCTGGAACAGCTGTGTCAAGTACTTAAGCCCTTTTCTAGGCCAAAATTCAAAATCTGGCAAGTGTAGAAGCTCAGGAAGGTGTTTATTGCGCCATAGTGGGATATACGGAGACCAGGTGTCTCCTGCTTGAGTAACCGCATGTGTATCCACAAATCTCGTCCAGGCCTCTATAACCGTCACCATAGCCTCTGTATATCTCCCCCGACCAGAACCCCGCCTCCCCTATAAACCAGGTTCGTTAGGGCTTCATACGACCCGACCAGCGCTGCCTCCAGCACCACTGCCGGATTATTGGAATCCGCTCTGATCCACCAGGAAGCGTACATCAGGCGTGTCGCTATATAGTAAATATACAAGTCCGGGAGCTGCAAACCCCCCTGTAGATAGGAGGCTTTCAACGTTTTCCTTGCTATTCTTGGGGTCTGATGACACCACAGGAATCGGGACATGATTTTATCTAAGACTTCAAAATGGGACTTAGGGATCCCCACAGGAGCCGCCCTATACACATACAATAACTTAGGCAGCAATACCATTTTAATAATGTTGATCCTGCCTATTAAGGTCAAGGGAAGATTTTCCCAGGCCTCCAACTTACGTGTGACATATTCCATAGTGGGCCTCAGATTCAGATGACAGAACTGTCGAGGGTCCCTATGTATTTGAATCCCCAAATAAAGGAAACTGTCCACCACTTTCAGGGGAGACACTGGAGAGATATCAATCCCTTCTTCCACATCCACTATACAGAGACTGGATTTAGCCCAGTTCACTCGCAGTCCTGAAAATCTACCATATCCGTTCACCACATCAAGCAGAGTTTCCAAGGAGGGGCCAGGGTCAGCCAGGTACACCAACAGGTCATCCGCACAGAGCGACACCTTCTCTTGTATCCCAGCTATCCCTCTATCAAGGAGCTATTATTAATCAATTGAGTAAGAGGCTCCATTATCAAGGCAAACAGCAGTGGAGACAGGGGGCAACCCTGCCTTGTACCTCTGTACAACTTAAAGGGTCGGGAAAGAAAGCCGTTCACTCTGATGCGCGCTGTAGGCGCCTGATACAATAGTTGGACCCATTTAATAAAAGAGGGAGGGAACTTAAGACAGGACATCGTCTCCCAAATAAAATGCCACTCTACCGAGTCAAAGGCCTTCTCATTATCGAGAGAAGCCAGGACTCTTGACCCCGCGTTATCATGCCTGACCTGCAAGTTCGTAAACAGTCTCCTAAGGTTAATATCAGTCGTCTTACCAGGCATAAAGCCAGATTGGTCAGGGTCAATAATGGATAAGATTACCCCACTAAGTCTCTTGGCCAAGACCTTAGCTAAAATTTTGGCGTCGGTATTCAGTAGGGAAATAGGTCTATACGACGCACAGTGGTCCGGAGACTTCCCAGTTTTATGAATCACCACAATGGTAGCCTCTCCAAAGGATGCAGGCAAACCACCGGAGTCATATGCGTAGTTAAGGAGTTTTAGTAGACGTGCAGAATGTAGGTCAACATCCAATCTATACCATTCCACTGGGAAGCCATCCGGACCAGGTGATTTCCCCACTGCCATATCTCCAATCGCAGCTTTAATCTCCTCCACGTCAATAACTTCCTCTAAAGATTTACTGTCTGCTCTCGCCAAGGGTGTAAGGGGGATGGTCTGAAGGAAAGATCGGATCTCACCCGGGGACAAATTAATTTTGGAGCTATACAGGTCTGCATAAAATTGAACAAACTGCTCACATATGTCCTCCGGTCGATGTACCCTCAAGCCATCCCCACAGGTGATATGTGGGACCACCGTTTGTGGCGACTTGGTCCTAGCCAGGAACCCCAAGGCACTCCCGTTCTTATCCCCGTCAGCAAAGACCAAGCGCCTTTGATACAACAACTTCTTCTGGGTATACTCCGTTAGGTGTAGACTAAGCTTCCTCTGAGCCTCATCCCATAATCTCCGACCCTCACTATCTGGGTTTGCAATAAAAGCCTGCTCTTTCTCTACCACCCACCCTCTAACTTAGTCCTAGTAGCACTCATCTCTTTCCTATACGCAGCTATCGCTTGAATCAGAGTGCCCCGCACTACGACTTTAAAGGCTTCCCACTCCACTAACGGGGTAGCTGAACCCTCATTGAATTCCCAATAGTCCTTCATACCCTGCTGTACCGTCCAAACCACAGGTAGAACCTCCAACCACTTACTATTATGTCTCCAAATCCGTTCAGCCGGCGCAAGGGGTTGCTTTAGAATTACCAGCAGAGGGGCATGGTCAGAAATACCCCGTGGCAAGTAGTCAGCCACCACCAGAGAGGGCAGTAGGTCTCTACTCAGGAACACTAAGTCTATCCGGGAGAGCGCAGTGTGGGGAGCAGAATAGCAGGAGTATTGGCGTACTCCCGGATGTAAATACCTCCATCCCTCTGTTAAATCAAATACATCAGCCCAGGCACTCAACGTCTCATAATGAGTATCACTAGGGCGGAGTCGATCCAACGACCGGTCCAGAGTCGCATTATAATCCCCAAGTGCAATCAGAGGCATCGATGCTACGCGTCTCATGATCTCGTCCAATATTTCCCTCCGAAAGGGGGGGGGGGGGGGGGAACATAGATACCCACCACGAGGTAGTCAATGCCCCTGATTGCAGCATGGAGAACCACATAACGTCCCATCAGATCAGTATACACAGAGAGCACCCGGAAGGGAAGGGACTTTGCCACCAGTATTGATACACCTCTGGCTCTAGAGTTATATACAGCATGGTATGCTGAACCCACCCAGGGCCTCCGTAGCGCCAAAAGCTTCCGCCCCTGCAAATGTGTCTCCTGTAATATCAGCACGTCTGGATTGTGAGCACGTAGAAAATTAAAGACCAGGGAGCGCTTAATTTTATCATTGAGACCCCTGACATTCCAGGAGACAAACCGACAGACCGACATCATGGCGGTTTTTCAGAACAGTAACCCCAAAAGTGACTGCACCACCCAAGCCATACACTCACACATTCATACCAACTTCCCAACATTAAAGCATAAACCCCCAAAAATGCCCGGAACATCGGGCAAAACCCCCCTCCCTGCCCAGATAGCCCCAACTTACCTAAGCCTAAATACCCTCCCCCCTTTTGCCTCATTAGTAGAAAAGAGGAACGGAGACCCCGTCCTTAACCCCGCTGCTCTAGGGAAACCCTAAACCGAACCTGTGCAGCAGGTTACCCCAACCATCTCGCATACAGCTCCATAGATATTGCGATTATCTGAAAACATATAATGAGACACCCGAAACACCAGACATATTGCACTCAGCCCCTGCGGTCTGGCCAGTCCGATGCCTCCTCAGGGGTGGCGAAGAATTTCACCTGCTCTCCATCTTGCACTCGTAGCCATGCCGGATACATCATGGCATACACAAGTCCCTTCTCCCTCAGCCGGGCTCTCACCACTGTAAATTGCCTGCGCTGCTTCTGCACTTCTGTAGAAAAGTCCGGGTAGAAGGAAATCCGGGTGTTGTCAAACTGAATGTCCTTTAGTCGGCGAGCAGCCGCCAGGATAGCATCACGGTCTCTGTAGTTTAGAACCTTAAAGATGAAAGGACGAGATGGGGCTCCAGGAGGCAAGGGCCGAGTGGGGATTCTGTGGGCCCGTTCCACCGCAAAAGTCCCTGAGAGATTTATAGGATCAAAAACTTGCTTTATAAGATGTTCCGCAAACTCCTCAGGAGAGGTTCCCTCCGCCCTTTCAGGGAGACCCATAATGCGGATATTATTCCGTCTGTTACGGTTCTCTGCGTCCTCCACTTTCGCCATTAGGGTCTTGACTTGGTTCTGCAGAGCATTTATCGCAGAGTCATCACGATGAACCCTGTCCTCCCCATCACTCAGCCTCCTCTCCACCTCTGTCGTTCTCTCTCTAATCTTTTCAATGTCATGCCTGAGGAGAGTAAGATCTGCCTGGACGTGGTCAATTTTGACAGTGAGTGCCGTCTGGCAGTTAGTGATGGCCGCCATAACTTTTGCAAGGTCGACCTCTGGTCTCTCAGAGGAGGTCCCAGCCACCCGATCTTCTGTTTGGCTCATATTGTCCAGCATAAGTTTAGGGGGGATAGCTGGCCCTGAGGTGCCCGTTTTCCGGCCCATAAAGTGATCTCCCTGTCCCCAGCAAGAGGAGTAACGGCCGTTTGGTCAGCACCCTCACTCAGGAGCAACAGGTCGTCAGCCACACCACGTACTATATATAGTCCTTTCAGCAGAACCGCACCCTCCACCCGATACGATCCTCACAACCGTCAGGTACCTGCAGGGCAGAGAGCCAAACCCCAGCACCCGCCTCAGGGAAGGGAAGTGTCCGTCTCCAGCGCCACAGGCAAGATGGCGTCCGCACTGCCGGGCACGTGGGGAAGCTTCAAGCCAGCAGACCGGTCAGGAGAAAGCCCGGGGGTCACGCCGACCTGCAGCACCAGGCTCCGCCACCGGTAAGTATGACATTCACGCGCCTCCACTTCCCCCGCTCTCACCGGGGGGTCCGCAGTGCAGAATATCGCGCCGCTCCCAGGCCCCACACCGAGGGATCAAACAGACAGCGGTCACCGCCGTCACATAGCAGAGGAGCCGGCCACCAACAGACAGGCAGGTAGTAGGTCACAGAGGGGTGCTTCCAGACGATTCTCAGTAGCCGAGACGATCAGATAATCAGGATAATGCAGGATAATATCGGAGCCGACATGACTTGCGTCCTCACACCATGACGGTCAGGCCACGCCCCCGGAATCTATGATGATTTTACTACTTTCCTATGGAACCCTATTACAGGCAAGGGCTCCATATGAAATACTATGCAGCAGCCTCCTATCATTCAGAAAGACAGGGGCTGCTGCACACAAGCTCTGGCCCCTCCGATCGCGACACGGGGGAGCCAGAGCATAACCGAAAGCACGCTTTCGTTTTTCAGCACGTTCAGATGCCACGGTCAGGATTGACCAAGGCATCTGAGGGGTTAAATGTCTGCGATAGGCATTACTGCCAGTGGCGGACATGACCCGCGGGTGTCTGCTATAAGAAGCAGGCGGCCACCCCCGGCTATGGTGCCCGTAGCGTGTGCGATCAGGCGCCATGCTTAAGAAGACTGGACGGATGACGTGCATGTACGTCATCGGGCGTGGAAGGTTTAATAGGATATACTATAATAAATAATGCATCATTAATAATAAGGCCTTACTATATTGAGAATATTTTTTTTTGCTATGACTTATTACTGGTTTATTCATACACACTATATATTTATAACGAAACCAGTAATATTTATTAGCTTTCTAAAAACATTATTCTCAATATGAAAAGGACAAATGTAGAAGAAAAAAAAAATATCTGAAGAAAAAAAAAAAAATTCAAAAGTCTCTTGAGATTCAAACAGAGGATCTCTAAATTTAAAACCAAGAGCTTAACCGCTAAGCTATAGCATTACCTAAGGACTTTAATTTCCTCTCCAACTGTCAGACGGATATAAGGGTGCTAACAAGAATAAAAATCATGATTTTCACAAACACTCCAAAAAAGAATTTCCTCTCACACAAAAATAAGTCGGATGAAGGGGTGTTCTTAATTTTTTTAAAAATACTCCACAGAGGAATTTCCTCTCCAACATTAGTTGGATGGATACAAAATAGGTTGGCTTATTACAATTCTTAATTTATTATTATTATTATTATTATTTTTTGGGGGGTGTGGAACTGTCAACCAACAAACATTGGAAGATGGAAAAGAGAACTCACAAACTGCACTGGAGTACAACAATGACTCTCTACTCTGGCCAAGGAACAGACAAGTCCTGTGGATCCATGCATGGTTCATTTTAATGGACGTGAGCTTGTCCACGTTGGCTGTGGACAGGCAGCTGCGCCTGTCCGTGATCATCCCCCCTGCCGTGCCAAGTACACATACGGACAATACACTTGCAGCAGGGCAGGCCAGCACCTCCAAGGTGTAAAGAGCAAGCTCAGGCCATGTGTCTAATTTGGAGACCCAGAAGTTATTTGGGGCAGACCCATCAGTCACGTACTGTTCCCACCATGTTGCTGAAATGCTGCCCCTGCTAAGACGGGGTAGTGCTGGTATATTGTGGCATGCTTTTCCGCTGGCCATGTCGGTGGAGTATTTAAGCAGCACAACACGGCACACAAGTTCCATATGGAGGCCCACTCTGTGGCGAAATGGTGCTATTCCACAGAGCGACTCACCTGTGCATGCTGCATCTGATACTTCACTATTACCTGCTGCTGCTCACAGTCTCTTCAGCATATGCAAGATGGAGTTCCACGTTGCATATGAGGCGGTGAGCAGGAAGGCCAAAAGGTATGTTGCAGCACAGACAGGCGAGCTGCAGCAGGGTGAGAACGCCAAAACCGTGCACAGACATAACTTTCTGCAGTAGCTCAGACATATCGGGGTAATTCCTCAGGAATCTTTGCCCCGCCAAGTTCAACGGCAAGGGCTGTGCGGCAAATCGGCTAGCTCCAGAGCTGCTACGAGATTTCACCCGTTGCTGCACACCACCAGACTGGGCTTGAGGCTCAGCGGCACCAACCACTCATCGGTCTGTTCTTCCATACCCGCTGACAGCTTATGGGCAGTGTAGGGTCTCTCCCCCAAACATACGAGCTTCAGAAAAGCCTTGCTGTTGTTTTTTCGTAATCGCAAATATAGATTTTTTTTTCTTCATCAGTACCCATGATCCCTCCCTGCTTCTTGCTTGTGAGCCAATAAGAAGGCTGCAATGTCTTTGTCTGAGCTAGCAACCAATAGGAAAGTTGTCGACCCCTTACTATATAGGAAACTCCCCAGCAGCCATTTTCTGCTGTTTTTGTAGTTCTGAGAAAGACAGCAGTGTTATTGAGAGCAGTGCATGTGAGAGATATTCTCTGCTGTCCATACATACATGCTACAGACATAGTGCTGTGATGTCACAACAATACTTACTGCACCAATCAGTAATATCTACTCAGACCTGATAAAATGCAAAGTTGCAAATATTGCGCCAAAAAATATGTGCATTAGTGCAGATTTGCGTAATCGCGAATATATTGGAACACTATCTGCATATAAAGCTATTGTTCTGCCGTGCCAACCATTTTAGTCTCAGGAGACTTCTAGCAGCTTGAAAAATGTAGCAAAAGTGACCCATGGCTGTATTGCACGCACAATATGCGCATATTAGCTTTCCGATTTTTGCAATCAAGAAAATAATGACTGGAGATCACAAATTCTAGAATTTGCAAATTTATGATGAATATTAGGCCAAAAATTCCGCTCAGCAGTGAGCCCGGTGATGTCACCGGCAATAATATGTAGGCTTTAGCGCTGACCTAGCCTGTAAAACGGTGATGTCAGACACACTGCTGGACAGTAGCCTCCGCCTGGCAGTGTGTTGTTGTAAATAAAAATAAAAATGTTTCCCATGCTAACATCAGGGGAGCTACCTGGGTGAAAATGTGGGTATGTCCAGGTTCAGATCTAAACCCAGACAACCCCCTTAAACTGGACATAGTGGCTGGTAAGTCTCATCATGCTAGTTAAATCTATACCTTTCTTTTGTCTGTATGCCAAACGGTGTTTTTATTCATATGCAAATGAGCAATTGGAGCACAAAGAGACAGGGTTGAACACCCCTGTGCTCTGCACAAGCCCACTCCCATTGATTGACAGGACTAGACATCAGGCTGAGGGCAGAGCTGTGTCCTGGCTTAGACATATTGTGAGGCAGTGACAGGCCTCATAGCAGTCAGGGGAGATTTACGGCTGTAGTTTCCCTGTCAGTCATCAGGTCTGAGCCAGCACCAGGTGCCACAGTCAGTCTGGGATAAGAGCCCATCCCAGAAGGTCAGTATAGAGAGAGAGATTCTTTGTGCAACAGAGTGCTGCTGGAGGCTCTTTAAGAGTGGTCTCAGCCGGGCTAGCTGAGGGCCACTGGGCTAGTTGATAGCCTGAACTTTGGGGGACTCTGCAAGGTCTGGGAAATGACGGACGCAAGGTCAGAGTCGGCAGGACTGCTAGACCCCATACCCCCAAAAGGTACTGGACTGACTTTGTTACAGCCTGGACGTGAGCTGGACTATTGGCTGGAAAAGTTGCATGTTATTACAGTGTGTGAACGGTGAAAATAATTGTGAGAATGACCCCCAAAAAAGAGCTAATCCCTTACAATTGGTGGAGGATGTGTGCACACATCCGTGCTGAAAAGTAAAAGGCAATGTGGTTGCTAGGGGCAACAAAATCACCAAAAGGAGCAGGTGCTGCTCATGCTGTCCTGGACACTTTTTGCAGGTCATGGACAGGGGATAAACGCCCCCTGGTGGAAAACATGCAAATGATGCAGAAGTGCAGAAAATTTTTGTGAGCACAGAGTGGAGCAATCCTACTCTGGTGAACGTGCAAGAAAGGGTGGCAGTCCTAGAGGATCCTGTACACTACTGTGGGGTTGCTCTCCTGAATTCTTCCTGAAAGGAGAACCATGTCCTAAGTGAGCCTCTGAAGAAAATGCCAGAAGTCGACGAGTCTGATAAGTCCCTGGTGTCCCCAGTACCTCCTACCTCGATGAGAAAGAGGAAAAAGACTTAAGAGGGCAAGAATATGATACCGGGTCAAAGAAAACCAAGGCTGAAGAAGTTAAGGTCGAAGTGATGGAGGACGTGAAGTCCAAAGGTGCTGCAGTGACCGAAAGAGCGATGGCCGAAGTGGAAAAACACCACTAAAGAAGCAGAGGTCTATGAAAAGCAAGGGAAACCACTGCTGGAAAGTAGGAAGAAGTGAATTGGAGGCATTTAAAAGAAGCAAGCGGGAAAAAGCCTGCTATGCGGAAGGAGCCCCGCAAGGCAAAGGAGAAAGGGTCAGGTCACTACGATGACTGGGAACAGATTAGTCGAGAGCTACAGCAGTCCAAGAAAGGACACGAGGAGCATGTGCAGAAGCCAGAGAATCTAAAAAGAGAGCCTGCCGGTTGTATAAAAACATCTTCTAAGAAGTTCCAGAATGCCAAATGTGGAGGGGAACAGAAAAAAAAAAGAGACCACAGGTGCGAAAGCTTATCCTCGCTCGTGAAAGAGTACTTGCCAATGAAATGCACAAGAAAATGCCGTAGGTCTTACTGGCTCTGTAATAAACTCATGAGTGTGACAAAGCGCTGTTGTCCTGGGTCTGGCAGAATAAGGGAAAGACTGTAGACCAGGTCGATGCCTACTCACGAGCATCTGCTATTGATGCTAGTGTTCACCCCTACGAGCTTGAACAAAGGGGGGGGGGGGGGTATGTGAGGCAGTGACAGGCCTCATAGCAGTCAGGGGAGATTTATGACAGGAATTTTCCCGTCTTTCCCGTCAGTCATTAGGTCTGAGCCAGCACCAGGTGCCACAATCAGTCTGGGATAAGAGCCCAGCCCAGACTGTCAGTATGGAGAGAGAGTTTCTTTGTGCAACAGAGTCCTGCTGGAGGCTCTGCAAGTGTGGTCTCAGCCGGGCTGGCTGAGGGGCCACAGGGCTAGGTGATAGCCTGAACTTTGGGGGACTCTGCGAGGTCTCGGAAATGACGGTCGCAAGGTCAGAGTCGGCAGGACTGCTAGACCCCATATCCCCAAACGTACTGGACTGACTTTGTTACAGCCTGGACATGAGCTGAACAATTGGCTGGAAAAGCCACATCTTATTACCGCATGTGAACGGTGATTTAGGTGAGGTAGGGATATTTCATGTTTAGTTAGAGCCCAGACAGGCAAAGTGTTACTTTATGCTTTGTTGTTGTGAAAATAAACCTCACGTTTGGACCTGCAATCCGGCTGTTGTGAAGAGAATTGTGAGAATGACCCCCCCGAAAAAGAGCTAATCTCCTACAATACCTAATGTATATATGTGTTTTATACACACTATGTACTATAGCTTCACTACACTGAGATTTTCTCAGAAAGAATCTATATTTTACTGCTTTATTCACAGGCACAATATATTATAGACACCACTACTGTGTTAGCTCATCAGTAAATAGGAGCAGAATTTTAAAAAATTCTATTTGGCCATTTTGCCCATTTTTTTTTTTGGTCTGAATTTATTTGTGGCGAATCGCATTTAAAAACTGCTATTTCCAGGCTGCTGAGAGCCTTTATAGTGGTGTACAACACTGTGCCTTGCAATAACACGCATAGGGAGTCTGCTGTGGTGAAATAATACTGAGAGTCTGTATGACATGCAGATGACAGGCGTTGCTATTAGAATCACTGCACACTTCACTTATTTTGGCACTCACGGGGCCAAAAAGGACCAAATAACTCAAGTATGAACTCAGCCTTACAGGTCGATG
The DNA here is from genome assembly GCF_014858855.1 of Bufo gargarizans. Lineage (NCBI taxonomy): Eukaryota > Metazoa > Chordata > Amphibia > Anura > Bufonidae > Bufo > Bufo gargarizans. The sequence goes on along the minus strand of NC_058085.1, from coordinate 207,810,326 downwards.
TTAGCGTCCAGAAGAAGCACACTCCTTTTACACCATCAGTTGATTCCACATAGATGTCTACAGAACCTGTTCTATTAAACAATTATACAAGTAGAGCACCCCGACAGAGTGGAGAGGGTGTCAGCAGTAAGTTTGTGTTTACATCACTGATTATTTTGCACTTCCTCTGATCCAACAGAACAATAACCCACAAAAAACGGATCCTGTCTGTAGAGCATACGCCTTCACTCGGTCAGCATTTGCTCAATAATCCATCAGTATTGCAAAAAAAAAAAAAGAAGAAGAAGGAGTGAATCTAAAACCGAGATGACACGTACCCACTGACAAGGTTGTGTGCAAGGAGGAGCACTTGGCATCAGATGTGTGGTATCAGGCGGGTGGCAGCATCAGAATAGTAGTGAGGAAGGTAACCAGAATTTATTGTGCTACATGTCTGTGATAAAAATAAATCCAACAAGTGTATATTTATTGGTTTGCGCAAAAGTTATAGCATTTACAAACTATGGTACAAAAATGTGAATTTCCGCATTTTGAAGCAGCTCTGACTTTCTGAGCACCTGTCATGTTTCTTGAGGTGATAGAAGGCCAGGATAGTATAAATACCCCCCAAATGACCCCATTTTAGAAAGAAGACACCCCAAAGTATTCATGGAGGGGCATGGTGAGTTCATTTATGATTACATTTTTTTTCACAAGTTAGCAGAAAATGACACTGAGGAAAAAAAAAAAAAAAGTTTCCATTTCTGCTAACTTCTGAAAAAAAAAAAAAAAAAAAAAAAAAAATCTCCCACGGACTCTCTATGCCCCTCAGTGAATACCTTGGGGTGTCTCCTTTTACGAAATGGGGTCATTTGTGGGGTGTGTTTACTGTTCTGGCATTATGGGTGGGGCTAAATTGTGAGCAACCCTGTAAAGCCTAAAGGTACTCGTTGGACTTTCGGCCCCTTTACGCACCTAGGCTGCAAAAAAGTGTCACACATGTGGTATCGCTGTACTGAAAAGAAGTAGGGCAATGTGTTTTGGGGTGTACTTTTACATATACCCATGCTGGGTGAGAGAAATATCTTCTTTTTTTAAAGTTGTCATTTACAGAGATATTTCTCACACACACAGTATGGGTATGTGTGAAAAGACACCCCAAAACACATTGCCCTACCTCTCCTGAGTACGGCGATACCACATGTGACACTTTTTTGCAGCCTAGGTGCGCAAAGGGGCCCAAATTCCAATAAGTACCTTTTAGGAGGGCATTTTTAGACATTTGGATTCCAGACTTCTTCTCACGCTCTAGGGCTCCAAAAATGCCAGGGCAGTATAAATACCCCACATGTGACCTCATTTTGGAAAGAAGACACCCCAAGGTAATCCATGAGGGGCATGGCGAGTTCATAGAAGATTTATTTTTTTGGCACAAGTTAGCGGAAATTTTTCTTTTTTTTTCCTCACAAAGTCTCCCTTTCTGCTAACTTGTGACAAAAAGTTCAATCTTTCATGGACTCAATATGCCCCTCAGCGAATACCTTGGAGTGTTTTCTTTCCAAAATGGAGTCATTTGTGGGGTGTTTGTACTGCCCTGGCATTTGATTGTCTCCACAATCATTACATGTATGGCCAGCATTAGGGGTTTCTGCTATTCTCCTTATAATGAGCATACGGGTAATGAGAACGGCACAGATTTCTTCATTCGCATCGATCAATGTGGATGAAAAAAATCTCTGCCAAAAAATGTGCAAAAAAAATAAAATAAAATAAAAAAAAAGAGGGGAAAGGCGTCTGCCAGGATATAGGAGCTCCGCTCAACATCCAAACCCACTTCAGCTCGTATGCCCTGGCAAACCCGATTTCTCCATTCACATCAATTGATGTGGATGAATAAATCATTGCCAGAATTTTATATTTTTTATACAAAGTGTTTGCCAAAGCATATGAACACCACCCCTCAGCTCATAAGCCTCCAGAAACATATCTTTTACTGCGGAGGAGAAATCTAGTCTTGCAGCGCCGCATACACAGACTTTGTGTAATCCGACAGCAGCGCAATGCTTCTGTCAGAATGCACATTAGTGCTGCAGCTGGTTGATCGCTTGGTCCACCTAGAAGCTTTATATAAAAAAAATAAAATAAAAAAAAAGGCAGCAATGCAATAAATTAATTAACATCAACTTTTATAAACTTTATATAAACATTTGAAACCGAACATTAACTTTTTTGCTTACCTGTGATTTTATTTTATTTTTTTACCTCTAGAGGACAAACCTCTCCTTCCCCATGGGACAATGTGCAAAGCACAAATCGCCCAGGGATGTGGCGAAGTACATTATGCACTTTGTCCCAGGTGAAAGGAGGGGTTTGTAGCAGCTCTGTGTGAAAGGGCCCTAAGACCCCTGTGTGCCTGTCCTGTGTCACGCGATCTCTACACTAATAGTGTACCTGTGTGTGGTACTTGCGGAAACACTCCCCTATGCATAGGGCAGGCTGGTCAGGACAAAAAATGGTGGTGTCATGCCTTATTCTAGCCCTGCTACAGACACAACATCTTTTTATTGGGGAACACCGAGTTGGGGTACCAGGATAGACATTCGGGAAGTGTCTGTCATGTAGCCGGCTAACTACATCAGGGACTTGGGGCACGGACCCTCCTGGATACAGGAGTTCCGGAATTATCTCTTCCTGGAATTTTAGAAAGGATCCCGTTCTCCCAGCCTTACGGTAGAGAACAAAACTTTTATAGACAGCCAATTGAATTAAATAAAGACACCTTCTTATACCAGCGTCTGGTGAGGTGGGACACTAAATAGGGAGCCAACATCTGGTCACTGAAGTCCACCCCTCCCAAGTGAAGGTTATGGTTGTGGACAGAGAGGGGTTTCTCAACGACTCCAGTTGCCCTTTCAATTTGTACTGTCGTGTCTGCGTGAATGGTGGAGAGAAGGTAAATGTCCCTCCACTTCAGCGCAAGCAGTTCTTGGTCACACAAGGCAGCCCTCTCCCCCCGTGCAAGTCTGGTATTAATCCGTTGGGGGAAGCCCCGGCGACTAGGTCGTGCGGTGCCACAGCATTGAATTCCGACTATGTAAGTGCCGAAAGAGGGCCACGCTTGTGTAAACATTGTCCACGTATAAGTGGTACCCCTTGTGCAGTAAGGGCGACACCAAGTCCCAGACAATCTTGCCACTGCTCCCCAGGTAGTCAGGGCATCCAACCGGCTCCAATTTTGAGTCTTTTCCCTCATAGACCCTAAAACGATATGTATAGCCTGTGGCCCTTTCACATAGCTTATACAGTTTGACCCCATACCGGGCGCGCTTACTGGGGATGTACTGTTTGATGCCAAGGCGCCCAGTAAAATGTACAAGGGACTCATCTATGCAGATGTTCTCATTGGGGGTATACACATCTGCAAACCTGGATGACAAACAGTCTATGAGGGTCTATAAGCAGGGTGTCCTCTTGGATGACAGGTTTTATTGTCAGTGAAATGCATAAAGCGCATGATGACCTCAAAACGTGCCCTGGACATAGCAGCGTAGAACATGGGCATGTAACGTATTGGGTCTTTAGACCAATAGGACCACAATACATTTTTTTTTTGTTAGACCCATGCTGAGGATAAGGCCCAAAAATATTTAAAATTCGGAAACTGACTGGTTTCCAGCGGAAAGGCTGGGCATAGAAGCTTTCCGGATTGGCGGTTATATACTGTGTGGCGTAGTGGTTGGTTTCTGCTCAATTTTAGCTGTTTTATTTGATTACCCGAATATGTATATTCTCTCTTCCCTCGCCGGGCCAATTATACTACTTCTTTGGCCCATGTACATTTGAATCTGCCTTTAATAGTCTAGTTTACTCCTTTCACATATATGAATTGTTACCACGGATCCTTAGAACCTTGGATCCACCTGGCATCTAATTGTGACAATTAACTATTGTGCCCAATTACTTTGCCCACACACCGATCCGCCACTTGCCAATACACTTCTTGCTTACTACTCGGCACTGGGACAGTGGGCATGTTCCTTTCGGCCCGGCGCGCCCCGTGACCAGTTCCTGGTCATGTGATTCATCGCATGCTGTGCGACGTCATCCTCCGGCGACGCGCTCCACGGGCCGCGTCTGGGTGAAACGCACGTTCACCTCCTGCGTTCCACCGGGCACGTGACACCCTGTTCATCCAGTCACGTGCCCGGAAGTAGGAAGCGGCAGGGGAACTTAAGACACAGAGTGGTGAGTACACTCTGCTGACAGCCTGCCTTTGGATTAACCGTCCCGTGGCTTAGTGTTACTCCATAGCTGGCACCCACTGGTGCATCTATATTGACTAACACATTCTTTAATGCGGTCATGCCCTGTGTGTCCTAGCCTGACTGGCTTCACACCTTTTCAGGCCTCTGACCCACGTTAAAAAAAACCTTTTTTGTATTACTCTGTCTCTCTGGTCGCACAGGCCCAATCCATAGCCCTGTGTGTACCATTTATCTCCCCTGATGATTTTCTGTGAACGAACTGAAACGTGACACGTAGGGAGCATTTTTTAGGGACTACTAGGGTTTCTGTCCCCACAGGGACAGGTATCCGGACGGCGACGCTCCTTGCGGGGTAAGTCCCCGTGTAGATAGGTAGGGCATACTAGCCCCTGCCCCCCTTCTCAGGGTTGCCTAGGGATAACCACCCCGTCACCCATCATATCCGAAGGGGCTCACCTATCTTTTGTGTGTGAACGAGAAGCATCAAAGGACCGTTCTTCACCTCCAGTCTTCCCCATGAGACATCCTGATCAACAACCGGGTGAGAATGTTCCTGCTTTTTTTCAAACCTCTGGTCACACTGTCTTTATATGTACCATTTTGCCCGCAGGGCTGTCTTGTTAAATTTTGTTTTGTATAGAGGCTCCTCCTCTGGTGTCTATAATTTTAGATTGACCAAAAATTAAATGTTAAGTTTTATCCCTCTGTCCTACGGGATTAGTACTCATGCTACATAATTTTGGGATTTAGTGGGCCTGTTTGACATACCTGGCCCTATAGTTAATTCCTACAATAGAGATCCGCAGTGAAGAACAGCTAAAAAAAAACCTTGAGGGCCGATCCTAAATGAGTTGTCTCCACGTGAACTCCAGACTGGGCGGTGGAAGGGGGCAATATGGGTGCGGCGTATTGCCAATTTGTGTTTGCCAGCACCTCTGGGAGACTAAGGGCTCTACGGGCCTGTGAACGTGGTGGCTGCGACGGGGGAGTTACTGCACGTGCCACCGTACCAGCTTGAACTGCCCTTCTGGTGCTTCAGGATGTGCTGCGCTGCTGGTGTATGCTGCACCATAAAAAAGATCAGCGCTAGCACCACTCTGCTGCAAATGAGGCTCATCATGCGGGGTATGCAGAACACTGACATGGGATCGGGTACGCCTGACCATAGCAGGGACCTCAACCTCGTCATCTTTGCTAGCGGTTAGAGTGCCACTGCTGTCTACAGGTTCATATTCTGAACCACTGGATTCAGCGGGTGAGGCGTCCCCATCGCTTTCATCCATCAGGGCCAGAATCCTGCATGCCTCTTCAGTGGAATACCCCTTTGACATTTTGGGCTAACTAAATTTAGGGGGTATTCCTCTGAGACTACCCAGGAAAAAGAGCACACCTGCCTAGTAAAAAGGAGAGCTTGCGAAGTAAAGCTGTGATCGCTAATAAAGATCCAGAAAGCTCAAAAGTGATCTTTATAGCGCCGCAGTGATTTTACAGTGTTTTTGCAGTGACCAGAAAAATAAATTCTGTCACTGCGGTGGTGCGGACTGAACCCAAGTGTGGGCACAAGATCAGGCGAACACTGCGTTTTGTAGAGCCTAAGGTGACCCTAATGTACTGATATAGATCTGATTGCGATCAGTCTTGATCACTTACAGATACTATATAGTACTAGTGCTGATTAGCGACAGCGGTGCGGTGGGCTTGGCGCTAACTACCTAACAAGTAGCTAAGTAACTGGCGGTGATAAGGGACCCTTACAGGGGGGGGGGGGTGATCAAGGAGTCTATATTGGGTGATCAAGGGTTAATAAGTAACAGGAAGGGGGGGGGGGTGTAATGTGCGTATGGTGTTTGGTGCTACTTACAGAGCTGCCTGTGTCCTCTGGTGGCCGATCCAAGCAAAAGGGACCACCAGAGGAGCAGGTATCAGGTATATCAGACGCAATTTACAAAATAGCATCTGATATACCCATTTGATTGGCCAATGATCAGCGCTGGCAGGCTGTAGTTCAACTTGTGAACTGCGCAATCCTGTGAACGTGCGCTCCTGTGAGAGCGCGTTCACAGGAAATCTCGGGTCTCGCGAGATGACACCAATAGGCGTCGCTGAGACCTGAGAGCGCTGCCGTCCTGACGCCTATCAGCATTAGTGTGACGGGAAGTGGTTAAATCCTTGGACAAGGCTTGCAGCAATAGGCAGGCAAAGGAGTCAGTTCAGAAATCTTTCAGCTCTTGTCTTAATTGTTTATGCAATAGCTCAAAGACACACACGGATGTGCTGCAAATGGTTTTCTACATCTTCTATTTTGGCTTTCACCTGTTACTGCATTGGCAACATCTAAAATCTCGTTGTGGGCAGTAGTAATATTAGTTGTCTTGTTTTCCCTGTGGAAGTGCAATTCTCTTGAGAACCCAAGTGCTCAAACTGGAACCCAAAACCCACTTAGGCTACTTTCACACTAGCGTTCGGGCGGATCCGTTCTGAACGGATCCACTCATAATAATGCAGACGGAGGCTCCGTTCAGAACGGATCCGTCTGCATTAAAATGGCAAAAAAAAAAGCTAAGTGTGAAAATAGCCTCGGACGGATCCGTCCAGACTTTCAATGTAAAGTCAATGGGGGACGGATCCGCTTGAAGATTGAGCCACATTGTGGCATCTTCAAACGGATCCGTCCCCATTGACTTACATTGTAAGTCTGGACGGATCCGCACGGCCAGGCGGACACCCGAACGCTGCAAGCAGCGTTCAGCTGTCCGCCTGTCCGTGCGGAGGCGAGCGGAGCGGAGGCTGAACGCCGCCAGACTGATGCAGTCTGAGCGGATCCGCTCCATTCAGACTGCATCAGGGCTGGACGGCTGCGTTCGGGTCCGCTCGTGAGCCCCTTCAAACGGAGCTCACGAGCGGACCGACGAACGCTAGTGTCAAAGTAGCCTTAATTATAGCAACGTGCCAACATGGCAATTTAACCTAAATACCAATATAATATATCTTCCATGTACTTAATCATTTAGCTATAATAGCCGGCCTACATTCAATGAGTTGCTTGTGCCACTTTGGCACCACTGCTATATAGTGAGAAGGTATTACCTGCCTGTAGTCAAAAATTATGGAGAGGGCATTCAGAAAAACTGATAAAATGTTAATGTGCTTAAAGGGGTTATCCGATTTATGGGAAAAAAAAAAACCTCATAAAATTCATCAGGACATACATATACATTGGTAAAAGGGCACCTGTCATGTGGCTATTTGATTATAATCTAACTAATTATATACAATCATTAACTACTAAAAAGTACCTTAGATGTATTCACTTACTGGTGTGACAGATGGTTACCTCATAATATACACACAAAGATGCCGCATGCTAATGAGCTGATTCGAGTCCAGCGTGAGGTCATTGAGTCAAGCGTATATTTAATTCAGAGCTATAGCCACTCCCCTGCCCACCTGCTACTGATTCCTATGGAAACAAACTGTCATTCAGCAGCAGGTGGGCGGGGAGAGTCAGGAGCTCATGAATATTCATGACTCGTCATTATCAACTGGAGCTTTTCAATACAAGATGTTGGCAGGTTGACTGGGTCAATTAAAGAAAGTGGCCCAGGATTTTGCTAAAATAATCAGTCACTTATTTATGTTGCCCTTAGTTAGGACACCATAAAACTGGTGACGGGTTCCCTTTAAGCTTGATTTCTTAAGAGAGAAACCCATAAGTACACCTTTTCATGCTTCTGTTATTGCTGTGTCATCTCCTAGCTCACACAGGCAGATCTTCTTGTCACATTGCAGATACAACTACGGCTCAGATACAGCTAGAATGCAGCTACGGCTCTATCTATAAGATGGACATACAGCTGTATCCAAGCTATAGATTAGATAAAGATATATCTTGGATGCAGATATAGCTATATCTAAGCTATATGATGGACAATGATTTCCTTTTTTTCCCCAGGGGGTGTATTAACAGTATAATGGGGACTTGTTGAGGGGGCCAGGGCTGTAATAACAATCCCCAGACGCGGGAGGGGAACGTGTAAACTGGCCCAAGTGAAGGAAGGAGCCAGACACATACCCTGCTGCTGGTGCTGCTGCTGGAGAAAATCTATCACCTCGGCTCTGGTAAGTATCGCACATAAGCGATCGCTTACCATCGCCGAGGCTGTGTGAGGAGAGGGAGAGAGGGGCGGGCACCAAAGGCTCTGATGTCTCGTATACAGAGCCCGGCCACTCCCTCAAGCAGGGAGAAGCTTGTAAACGAGACGTCAGTGCCTGAGCAGTGTTGATTACGTCAGGGGTCACATGACCCAAATGTGTACTGGCTAAACAGAGCAAAATAGCTAATGTAAGTGATTTACAAAATAGTTTAATATAATACTATCAGTGTTATTAGCATAAATGTAATTCACCTATTAGTCATAAGAGAAACACTGATGGCAGGCTATGTACAAGAAGACAGCACAGTGAAAAAAATTTAATTTATTGATCCTCTTTAAATATAACCCTTCGGCTCCCTCATATTTTTCATTTAACAACATAAAAACAAATATGAAAAATGTAATAAATAGGTAAGTGCAGGAACAGTTAAGAAATTCACATTTTCAGGAGCATCTATTGCAGGGACCAGCAAACTCTGGCACTCCAGCTGTAGTTAAAGTAAAACTCCTAGAATCATCCTTTCATTTTTAGGGGAGTTAGATAAGTGTGCATGCTGACGTTCTAGTTTTACAGCAGGTAGAGTGCCGAAAGTTGCTGATCGCTTATCTATTGTGTGATGCCTGATACATGTTAAATTAATTGAAGGAATTGTCATTTAATATCAAAGAAACTGCAAGTGTGAATTAACAGGTGACCAGACTGACCTTCAATCTCAGAAATTCTCTTCTCAGTTTCTTTTTCCATTACTTTCTGCTGGAAATGGATTTTGGCCACTTGTGCAACTTTTTCTGCCTCTGTCAATGAATGTGATTTGTGAGAAGGACTGTAATCCACTAGTAAATATGTCTGTTGACCAGCAAAGCTGCTCATATGGTCAGTAAAAGCAATACATTTACCCAAAATCAATAATGTATATCTAATATCCTAGCATTAGTGACAGTATTACTTTTTTGATGTACGGTATATTGTCACTGAATGTATAAGCAGTTTACTTTAAGGCTATGGACACATTTTAGGAGCATTTCTTTTTATTATCGCATTTTAAGTAGTAAGAGGGTATATGTTTCGTCAAAGTGACAGGTACCACGCCCCCTTTTATATAGCTTGATATTAAGTTTATAGTGCTTGATATTAAATTTATAGTGCGTGCTATTTGATATTAAAATGTATATTGCCTGATATTAATTTATTAATTAAATAGTATTAAAAATCAAACGATGACAAATATAATTCGTATTCCTATAAAAAAAAGCTTTATTTATTTTCCTTATTTGCAACAGTCCCGTAGGGACAGACACGTTTGATTGTAATTACAGCATCGTATACATAAGCGATTCACGCGTTTTGTTACAAATTATCGCACAATACGGTCATTTTTTCTAAAATCGTTTGTGAACATTTTTAAAACATTTTCAAAAGATATTCCTTTAGCGAGACATTGTAAGATATTGATACAGTAATGGCTGCAGACTGTACTAACTGCATCTTGTATTTGTCTGTTTTGATACCTTATAGTCTTAGAATTTTTATATAAAAACTGCATAAAGCCGCCAGGAAATATTTCATTTGCGGGTGATTAAACCATAACTATAAAAAAAAAAATTGATATATCAATCGGGTATAATATAACTAAAATCCAATGCTTCCCCCGCTGATACGAATTATCCGTATTTACAATGTATGCCGCGGGCCTGTCGATAATTTTACCCCCCCGGTAATAAATCACACGGGAATACACCTCGCTGTCAGCCTTGTGTTTCCCCGAAATATGTATCGCTTCTTGAAATCAACATGTCGCCGCCGTTGATTAAAAAGACTCGCTATAGGGTAGTTAATAAGTGCAACGCGGGATCCTTCTGGTATGGGTGCGTTATCAGGACTAACGATTTTGCAAACGACATGTAACAATGTGTTAAGGTCGTAATAATATTCACCACTGCCCGTGATGTAGAATTCCAAAGGGGCATTGTCAGTGATTGCGGCGATTGGCTGCACCTCTACATAAAGCGATTTTTCAATGCTTGTTTGTGTAGGCGGTATTTGAAAGATATCCAATTCTGATTTGGCGTACTCGGCGGATGCGTCATGCACGAAAGCCATAGCGTCTGACTAGAAGATGTCGCTCGGTGAACGACTTCTTGTTTTTTGGCGGCGACGTCTTAGGTTGTGCTACTTTATTCATAAAAGTTGGTAAGACAATGGTAGCGCGTTCCCCTTTTTCTTTTATGCATTTTTTTTACGTATTTACGAAGTCCGGAAATTTGGAATAAGAAAAGACTCTGTAAAAAACTGGTTGAGCAACGAGGATACTTACACATTGTACAAACCTGTTAAAAAATCCTTTACAAGAAACAAGGTTATGGTGTCTGATATAGATGCTCAATGGCAGGCAGATCTTGTGTCGATGATGGATTTTTCTAAAGAAAATAATTGTGTAAATTACCTGCTGACGGTCGTTGATATTCTATCTAAATATGCTTGGGTGTCGGGCCTTTCAAATAAGTCCAGCGCTACAGTGGCTTCCGCTTTTTATCAGATATTTAAGTTAGGTTAAGCGATCGAACCCCCAGAAAGCGCCAGACTGATCTGGGCCGTGAGTTTATAAACAAACCTATGAGGCGTCTTTGTGAAACCTATAAAATACATCATTTTTTAACTACAAATGCTGTTAAGGCTACTTTCACACTAGAGTTCGATCGGATCCGTTCTGAACAGATCCGCTCATATTAATGCAGACGGTGGCTCCGTTCAGAACGGATCCATCTGCATTATAACTTAGAAAATGTTTCTAAGTGTGAAAGTAGCCTGAGCGGATCCGTTCAGACTTTACATTGAAAGTCAATGGGGGGCGGATCCGCTTGAAGATTGAGCCATATGGTGTCATCTTCAAGCGGATCCGTCCCCATTGACTTCCATTATAAGTCGGAACGGATCCGCTCGCCTCCGCACGGCCAGGCGGACACCCGAACGCTGCTTGCAGCGTTCAGGTGTCCGCTCACTGAGCGGAGCGGAGGCTGAGCGCTGGCAGACGGATGCATTCTCAGTGGATCCGCCTCCACTGAGAATGCATTAGGGCCAGACGGCTGCGTTCAGGGCCGCTTGTGAGCCCCTTCAAACGGAGCTCACGAGCGGACACCTGAACGCAGGTGTGAAAGTAGCCTTAGGCAGTGTTGGTCGAACGTTTTAATAGAACGCTGAAAACTAAAATGTGGCGCTATCTTAGAGAACAATACACGTACAGGTACATCGACAAGTTACAAGACCTGGTGTAAAGCTGTAACCGCACATATCACAGAACTATAAGGCGGCACCCCGTCAATGTGACAAAAGAGAACTCTTTAGCCGTTTGGAAAAATATCTACGGGTATTACGATACTATTAAAAAAGTTAAACCGGTATTAAATATAGGAGATCACGTCAGAATTGTGCGTTATAATTATTATTTTTTTACAAAGGGGTATGAACAAACCTATACGGACGAGATATTTAAAATTCAAGCTGTAAACACTAGGGGCCTCAGACCCCTTTATAAGTTGAAAGACCTGTCCGATGAGTTCATTGAAGGCTCGTTCTTCCCGGAGGAAGTCCAAAAAGTAACTCTCGACAAGCTACGAGTTTACAGGATAGAAAAAAATACTGAAAAAGAAGAAAGTTCAGGGTCAAACGTTGTGTTTTGTAAAGTGGATAGGATACCCTAACAAGTTTAACTCTTGGGTGCCTGAAAAACAGTTGATGCGTCTGTAAACTATGGAGGACGGATAGTTTTTTTATCACGCTGCCCTGCAACGCATCCACCAAACTTTATCCCGAAAACAGCATCGCCGATTACACCACGAAGTTGGCAAAAGCGGTCCATCTTCGCGGCCCTTACGAATTGGCTTTAGTGGAGATTCAGTATCCACATACGTGGGAAACCTTTGGCCCTGGAGATGGTGTATTCTACGTTGTGCAGCGCAATGAGCCGATCAGCAAGCTTTTCGTTAAATCGGGTTATTACTCCAATATGCAGAATCTCATCAAAGCCATTAATAGCAAACTTGAATCTATAAAAATACCTCCCAATCAACTGCGTCTAAGATACAACGATATTGTCAGAACCGTTTATGTACTGAATTCACCAGTATACAAGTTCATGCCTTGTGTGAAGTTGGGGAATATTTTGGGGCTGCCGGGATATTCGCAAGCTCCATCGCTCAAGAATGTAGACACCGAGCACATCACTCTCCGCCACAAAGGACCCGGCTTACCTGTTTTAGAACATCATGCTGGTGGTATAAAGGGGCTTGCTCTAGTTTCATCAAAAGAGAAAAAAATGAATCCCGATATTAAAGACTGTTTTTATACAATGTTTGTCTGTACAGATATCGTCCAACATAAACTTGTTGGCGATAGTTACGTACAACTTTTAAGAACTGTCGAGTTAGGCGGTAAAAATGGTGTACGGTGGTAAAAATTACGCATCCGCCGAGTACGCCAAATCAGAGTTGGATCTTTCAAATACCGCCTACACAAATAAGCATTGAAAAATCACTTTTTTATGTAGAGGTGCAGCCAATCGCTGCAATCACTGACAATGCCCCTTTGGAATTCTACATCACGGGATATTACTACGACCTTAACACATTGTTACGTTGTTTGCAAAATCGTTAGTCCTAATAACACACCCATACCAGAAGGATCCCACGTTGCACTTATTAACTACCCTATAGCGAGTCTTTTTAATCAAATGGATATAACGCTCAGCGACACGTTGATTTCAAGAAGCGACAACCTTTATACGTATAGAGCGTATATAGAGTCCCTAATAAATTATAATTCACAAACTTTAGCCAGTTTATTCTATAAAAACACATAAAAACACAATTAATGGGCCCCATTTACGCAGATATATTTAATAAACCGACGTTAATACTGAACGATTTAGATCTAAAGATAAAATTGACCAGAAACAAAGACACTTTCTGCCTTATGTCGGCCGAGGCATCCCATTTTAAAGTCCAAATACAGCACGCTTCCCTGTTTGTCAAAAGAGTACAAGTATCGCCCGCTGTAAGAATCAGCACTCTGTTAACAGCTAACGCAAAGTACTCGATCGATCGGGCGTCGCTTAAAGTGTATAGCGTACCTGCTGGTAGGCGCATATCTAACCACGAGAATCTTTTCCTCAGAAACCTACCAAAAACAGTAATACTAGCGTTTGTGGATAACGAATCATTTTCTGGGAGTTACCAAAGAAGTCCTTTGTGCTTCAACCACTATAATGTGAATTATGCAGCCTTATATTTGGATGGTCAACAGATACCGGCAAAACCTTTTCAACCTAACTTTCAAGACGAATCAGCTGTTCGTGAATATATGTCCCTAGTACATATTTCGGGGAAACACAAGGCTGACAACGCTTTATCCGTAGATCGGCACGAGTTTTTGAACAGTTACACTTTGTTCGCTTTTGATTTATCGCCGCATCAAGAGCCTGGCGGTCATTTCTCTCTAGTATAAACAGGCAATCTGCAAGCTGAAATTAGATTTGCCGAACAGATTGCGAACACAATTAACATGATTGTATATTCAGTTCATGAAAATATTCTTGAAATAAATAAATCAGCGGGAGGTATTATATGATTTTCAATAAACATGAATAATTATGAAATTGCCTGTGTTATTAAAGCTGATATTAACGCCAGGCGCATATTTAAAAGGTGTATTCCCGTGTGATTTATTACCGGGGCAGTAAAATCATAGACAGGCCCGTGGCATACATTGTAAATACGGATAATTCGTATCAGCAGGGGAAGCACTGGATTTTAATTATATTATACCCGAATGATGTATCAATTTTTTTTTTTATAGTTCTGGTTTAATCACCCGCAAATGAAATATTTCCTGGCGGGGGCGTGGTCTGGCTGCCGAGGCGCGCGGATGTAGTGTGCTTCAGCTCCGGTGATAGCACTACAAACTAGTGACTATTACAGCGACTAAGCCCACGGTGAACTACCCTAAAGTGGCGGAACCGGTCCAGGAACTCTGCCAGAGCATGACGGGCCGAAAAAAGAAAGCAATGAAGTACCCGCAATTGACGAAGTTCTACTTCACCAGAGAAGCGGGAAGATCTCAAGATGGCGCCGGGGAGAGGACGGCCCTACTACGCGAGCAGGCGGAAGGCTTACAACCACCTACTTGCCCAGACTCTAGGAAGGGGTCGAGACAGGCGCCTGAGGAGGACAACCTGGAAGCTGGCCAGGAAGATGTGAGCGGCGCGGCAGTTACCTTTCAAGATGCAGGGAGAGGCTTGGCGGCGGGATCAGCGGCTTCGCCACACATCTCGGAGGACACCCGTGAGTCCGGGCCAGAGACAGACGCAGGTACTCTGGGAACACAAGGGGGCCCACAGGACACGGGTGAGGCAGAAATATTGGCGTTACCAGTTAACGACTTGGCCCTGACTGATACTATAATGAGAGACATGCTTCTAATCCAGAGGCGCTCCTTCTTACATGACATGCGCTCCTTAGTGACCCCTTTGCGGAGAGAGGTGGAGGACATTGGGGACAGAACAGACTACATAGAGCGCAAGTTTAGGGAATTTGCGGGTTCGCACAATGACTCTCACGAGGGTATCGAGAACCACACCTGACTCCGTTATACCCGGGGTCAGGAAGTCGCAGCGGTTGGCTGCACGCTCCATTTAAGATAGGGCTGTTTTCCTTATGGTAGCTTTCTGGGTTTGCTTTGCAAACCCTTTTGGCTCACTCAGGGATCCGTAGCTCCTTCTCCTCAGCTGTTCCTTGTCCAGCACTCCCAAACCTCCTTATATTCCTCTCTCACACTTCTCTGGTTGCCAGAGATAGAGCTTCCTGCCTGGACATCTATCCTGACCCACTGGAGCTGTGTTGCTGCGTTCTCTGACTGTTGATTCAGAACGCTACCCTCCGGATCCCTGTTGGACCTTTGTGGACAGTCGTTGTCGTCCACCTGGGTGTTTGTGTTTGTCTGTCCTCTCCCTGGTGTTTCCCTCTTAGTGCAGTGGTGAGGACTAGCGATCCCACCGGCCCGTTCACTATCTAGGGCTCATTTCAGGGAAAGCCAGGGTTTAGGCACGTGATCGCCGCACGGGTGAGGAACCCGTCTAGGGACGTCAGGTGCCAGCCGCAAGGTGAGTTAGGGGTCACTTAGGCAGGGCTTTCCCTGTTTTCCTCCCTGTGCGTGACACCGGTCATTACATTATCTCTGTCCCTTATTTTGTGTAGGTAAAAAAAAATATATATATATATATATATATATATATATTTATATAATTTTTTTTTTTTTTACCTACTTAGAATCCAGTATGGATCAAATTGCTGCTCTGTCCAAACAATTTCATGGCCTGTCTTTGGAGGTGGTAGGATTGAAGGCGTCGGTCCTCCAGCAACAGCAGCAATTACAACTGACCGCAAGCCCAGCAGTTGCTACTGGTAACCAGGTTTTTGCGGAACCCAAGGTCCCTCTCCCTGACAGATTTTCTGGGGGAAGGGACAAGTTTTTGGCATTCCGTGAGGCCTGTAAGTTATATTTTAAACTGCGCCCTCACTCCTCTGGTAATGAAGATCAGCGGGTGGGGGTTGTTATTTCCCTGCTGCAGGGGGACCCGCAGTCTTGGGCATTCTCTTTACCTACTGATTCCCAGGCTCTTCGGTCAGTGGATGAGTTTTTTTGGGCCTTGGGTCTCATATATGACGACCCTGACCGAGTAGCACTGGCTGAATCAAGATTACGGAGACTCTTAAAAGGAGAACGGCCGGTAGAGGAATATTGCTCTGAATTCCGTAGGTGGGCTACGGATACCCAATGGAACGACCCGGCTCTCAGGAGTCAGTTCTGCTCTGGGTTATCCGAAAGGGTTAAGGATGCGCTTGCATTATATGAGACCCCCTTTTCCCTTGATGCGGTTATGTCCCTTTCTATCCGTATAGAGAGACGCCTTAAGGACAGGTTGAAAGAACTGGAGAAATTGGTAACTCCTCTCAAGCAGCAGTTAGTCTGTACGGACTTAGTCGAGCCTATGCAGCTAGGAGGAACTACTCGTCAGGTCCGTCCTCCTGAGGCTCGCCGTAGGCGTGGGGTTTTTTTTTTTTTGTGGGGAGAGGGGTCATTTCATTAATGTCTGTCCTTCTTTCCTCAGAAACAAAAGACAGTCGGAAAGACTACTAACCCCAGGCTGTGTGGAGGATGTCAGCCGGGGGGTATACGTCTCCTCCATACGTACATCGCAATTTGTGTTGCCAGCGGTTATTGTTTTTGGTGATAAGACGGAGACTATTTCTTTCTTTTTAGACAGTGGAGCAGGGGTAAATTTGATAGATGCCCATTTTGCCCGCACTTTGGGTTTGTCTCTCTGTACGTTACAGAGACCCATTCCCATATTCGCTATTGATTCTGCTCCCCTGTCTCAGAGAAACCTCACCAACATTGTTCATAATATACACCTTCGGGTAGGGGACCACCATAACGAGATGCTTTCAGGTTATGTTCTGGAGGGGCTTAACACTCCGGTGGTGCTGGGTCTTCCCTGGTTGGTAGCGCACAATCCAGTAGTGGATTGGCAGGCCAGGGAGATATTGGAGTGGAGTGAGCAGTGCAGAGAAAATTGCTTAAATAGCAATTGCTTAGTCGCCTCCATAACTACCCTACCTACATTTATTTCGGATTTTGAGGATGTTTTTTCTGAAAAGGGTTGTCAGAAGTTACCACCTCATCGTCCTTATGATTGCCCTGTTAACCTTATTCCCGGCGCAAAATTACCCAAGACCAGGTTATATAATCTTTCGGGTCCAGAGAGACAAGCCATGAAAGATTATATCTCCGAGAGCTTGGCTAAGGGACACATCAGGCCCTCTTCTTCACCCGTGGCTGCAGGGTTTTTCTTCGTTAAAAAGAAAGATGGGGGCCTGCGTCCTTGCTTAGATTTTCGCGAATTAAATCGGATAACTATCAGAGACCCATACCCTCTTCCTCTCATTCCTGACCTGTTTAATCAGATTGCGGGTGCTAGGTGGTTCTCCAAACTTGATCTTAGGGGGGCCTACAATCTGATTCGTATTAAGGAGGGGGATGAGTGGAAGACAGCGTTTAACACCCCTGAGGGGCATTATGAAAATCTAGTTATGCCTTTCGGTCTGACCAATGCTACTGCCGTCTTTAAACATTTAGTTAATGACATTTTTAGTCATCTAATCGGCAGGTTTGTGGTAATATACCTAGATGATATTTTAATTTATTCGTCTGATCTGAGAACACATGAGGAGCATGTCAGACAAGTACTGCAGGTCCTACGGACGAATGAATTATATGCTAAGATTGAAAAATGTGTCTTCGCCGTTCAGGAAATACAATTCCTGGGTTATTTTTTATCTGCTTCAGGTTTCCGTATGGATCCTAGGAAGGTCCAGGCAATTTTAGATTGGGATCTTCCTGAGAACCTCAAAGCACTACAACGGTTCTTGGGCTTCGCAAATTTCTATAGGAAATTCATTAAAAATTATTCACTTATTGTAAAACCGCTTACTGACATGACTAGGAAGGGGACTGATTTTTCTAAATGGTCTGACGCCGCTAAAGTTGCTTTTTCCTGGAGGGGGTAATGTGAGTGATCCGGTGCCCATTCTACAAAGAGGAGTGGTTGTCTCTGCGGTACACTCTGTTTTGGAGGGGAAGGTGTTAGAGGCCCAGGGGGACGCCCCTGTCTCTTGCCCCTCAGAGAAATTGTTTATACCGTTGAACCTACGTTTCAAATTATTAAAGGAACATCATAATTCGGCACTTGCTGGGCACCCGGGTAGTAAAGCAACCTTGGAGCTATTGTCTCGTCGTTTTTGGTGGCCAAGGTTGCGTCAGGATGTATTGGATTTTGTGTCTTCTTCCCAATAGACCGTGGACACATCTGTCAATGGATTTTAGCACTGACTTACCTTTGTCTGAGGGTAAAACAGTGATTTTGGTAGTAGTGGACAGGTTTAGCAAAATGGTACACTTCATTGCGTTACCCGCACTACCTAATGCTAAGACTCTTGCTCAGGTATTCGTCAGTGAAATTGTGAAGCTTCACGGGGTCCCCTCCGATGTTGTTTCGGATCGGGGTACCCAGTTTATTTCTAAATTTTGGAAAGCTTTTTGTTCCCGTTTGGGGGTACACTTGTCCTTTTCCTCAGCTTTCCATCCTCAGTCAAATGGACAGACTGAGCAAACCAACCAAAACCTTGAGACATATCTAAGATGTTTTGTGTCTGAAAACCAAGAGTTGTGGTCATATTTACCGTTAGCTGAGTTTGCCATAAATAATCGTCGTCAGGAATCCACTGGCAAGTCACCATTTCTTGGTGCATATGGTTTTCATCCCCAATTCTGTACTTTCAAAGAGGGGGGGTCTTCTGGGGTTCCCGAAGAGGAACGTTTTTAGTCATCTCTTTCATCGGTATGGCAGAAGGTGCAAGCTAACTTGAAAAATATGGGAGGTAAATACAAATGCATGGCAGAGACGGTCGCCAGGTCCGGACCTAGGAGTGAATGACTATGTGTGGTTGTCTACTAGGAATATTAAATTGAAGGTTCCCTCTTGGAAACTGGGTCCTAGGTTTATTGGCCCTTACAAAATTGTAGCCATCATCAACCCCGTGGCTTTTCGCCTGGAGTTACCTCAGACTTTTAAAATTCATAATGTTTTTCATAAGTCGTTACTCAAAAAATATGTTCCACCTCTAGAACCATCACCACTGCCACCCCCTCCTGTTGTCGTGGATGGTAATCTAGAATTTCAGATATCCAAAATTGTTAATTCTCGTCAGGTCCGCCGCTCTCTTCAATATCTGGTGCATTGGAGAGGTTACGGTCCCGAGGAAAGAATGTGGGTTCCTGCGTCTGAGGTAAACGCCGACAGGTTATTTCGGGTTTTTCATGCCTCTCATCCTGAGAGACCTGGTCCTGAGTGTCCGGAGGCCCCTCGTAGAGAGGGGGGTACTGTCACGAGGGTATCGAGAACCACGCCTGACTCAGTTATACCCGGGGTCAGGAAGTCGCAGCGGTTGGCTGCACGCTCTATTTAAGATAGGGCCGTTTTCCTTATGGTAGCTTTCTGGGTTTGCTTTGCAAACCCTTTTGGCTCACTCAGGGATCCGTAGCTCCTTCTCCTCAGCTGTTCCTTGTCCAGCACTCCCAAACCTCCTTATATTCCTCTCTCACACTTCTCTGGTTGCCAGAGATAGAGCTTCCTGCCTGGACATCTATCCTGACCCACTGGAGCTGTGTTGCTGCGTTCTCTGACTGTTGATTCAGAACACTACCCTCCGGATCCCTGTTGGACCTTTGTGGACAGTCGTTGTCGTCCACCTGGGTGTTTGTGTTTGTCTGTCCTCTCCCTGGTGTTTCCCTCTTAGTGCAGTGGTGAGGACTAGCGATCCCACCGGCCCGTTCACTATCTAGGGCTCATTTCAGGGAGAGCCAGGGTTTAGGCACGTGATCGCCGCACGGGTGAGGAACCCGTCTAGGGACGTCAGGGCAGTCAGGTGCCAGCCGCAAGGTGAGTTAGGGGTCACCACCTTTCCCTCTCCCTTAGGCAGGGCTTTCCCTGTTTTCCTCCCTGTGCATGACACCGGTCATTACAATGACCTCATAGACGCCCATTATGCCTTAGAAGCAGAGGTGGAGGCAATCAAATGTAAAATGGCGGATTTAGAAGACCGCAGCAGGCGCAACAACATAAAGCTGCGGGGCATCCCAGAGACTGTGGTTGCTAAAGATATTCCCTCTTATGTGAAAGAGCTGATAAAAAGTGCTCTGCCTCACTGCAGTGACAGAGACTTGGAAATTGATAGGGCTCATAGAGTCCCTCGCCCTAGGCACCTGGAGGAAAATGTCCCCAGAGATGTTTTGGCCAGGGTCCATTTCTACTCCACCAAGGAGCAATTAATGTCCTTTGCCAGACAGAATGGTGGTCTACCTGCTCCGTACCACAAGGTATCGCTATATGCGGATCTATCAGCTGCTACTCTTAGGCTCCGGAGGGCCCTATTACCTATTACATCAGCCTTGCAAGCAGCGAAAATACAGTATAGATTGGGGTTCCCGGTTCGCCTAATGATACACCACCTGGGCGACCTACATGTTATCAAGTCCGTTGAAGAGGGAAAAAAGATGCTGCAAAGCTGGGACATTCCAATCGATTTGCTAAAGGAACATCGCCGTGCCCCTCCTGATAAGATTCCCAGGGACTGGGACGTAGCTCGCTGAATTGATGAAGAAGGTTCACCGGGGGATACACAAGGCAATATTGCCTACGAGATAGGTTTGAGTGTCCATCGTTATGAGTACCAAACCTAGGCTTCAGACGGGACTTTAATTCCCCAAGTTATTTGGTGTTAGAGAGCCGGCTGGTTCTTGTGAATACACCTCTGTTTATCCATGCTGTTGATTCTATGTTCTTATGTTTTACCACTGGTATTTGCTGCTCAAGTCACGACTGGTGCCACAAATATGCCTGTACACTATTCCACCACCTTCGTAATATGGCTGCGGACGTGCTGGCTGGGAGGCGTCCTGCACCTTCTTTATTGGTTATTGTGCGACCTTTATGCTTTCCGCTTTAAGTTGATATATTATGGTAATTGTGTTCGCTAGCCTTAATGTGAACGGGTTGAACAGTCCCATGCGCAGATCCCACTTATGGAAAGAGGCCAAACTTCTTAAGTGTAATGTCTTGGGAGCACAGGAGACTCATATATTGACCAAAGATGCCCATAGGGTACAACACACACAGTTCCCCCATGTATTCCAAGCCCACTTTGATTTTAAATCTAGAGGAGTGTTAATAGCTATTAAAAACACGCTGGCGTTCACATTATTTGAAAGCATTAGCGACCCCATGGGTAGATACATAATAGTGGTTTGCACTTTGAATAATGTGACCGCCACTCTGGTTTCTATATATGCGCCCAACAAGGGACAAAAAAGTTTTTTCCGAAGGGTAATGAAAATGGTTAATAGGAAAAGGAAGAGCCAACTTATTCTGTTTGGCGACTTCAACATTACCACAGACCCCGAGATAGACACCTCATCGTATGGGGGGAGGCATACCCCTACTCTAGCGGAGGACGTGTGGAAAGCAGAGGTATATGATGTATGGAGGATCCAGCATCCATCAATCAAAGACTTCACTTTCCACTCGAGGGTTCACAATGTTTATTCTCGTATTGATATGTTTTTGACAGACAGAGTAGCGTTGTTAAAAGTGCTGGATACGGAGATCAAGCAGATTAAGTGGTCTGACCATGCTGCTATTACAATGACGTTAAGAGAGGACAATAACTGTTCACCAAAGTACCTATGGAGGAGTAATCAGATACTGCTATATTGTCCACAGCATGGTCAGGGCATTGAATCAGACTTGAGAGAATTCTTCCACCTTAATAAAATAGACTTTACTGACCCCGTAGTTCTATGGAACGCCCATAAGGCTTACATAAGAGGGTCATTTATACAACAAGGGGCGGTGAGAAAGAGGAAACTGGAGGAGGCCACATCACAAATGCTGGCTAAACTGAAACAGCTGGAGGATAGCAACAAACTATGTCCCTCAACCTCAACGGCAGAGGCTCTAAAACAATTGAGACATGACCTGAGAAATCACATGTTAGAGTCATATGAGAAAGGGCTCCGTAGCTGTAAAGCCCGCTTTTACTCCCAAGGGAATAAAGCAGGTAAACTCCTGGCAGCCAGTTTGAAAGCAAAACGGGTAAAGAGCAGAATTCCATTTCTTTTACATCCCAAGTCACACACCAAGCTATACTCACCGTCGGCCATAGCAGAGGGATTCCAATCGTACTACCATGACCTGTACAACCTTAAAGAAACCATTCCGACCCCCCAAAACCTGCCTGAGCTGACAGATGAATACCTCAGATCCTTAAATTTGCCAACCCTAACGGTTTCACAACTCCAGGCCCTAAATGCCCAGATAACGACCGAGGAAATAGAAAAAGTGATTTCCTCCTTGCCCAGGGAGAAGGCACCAGGCCCAGATGGGTTCGCTAGTCATTATTATAAATGGTTTTCACATATCCTGAGCCCCTTTCTGCGGGATTTTTGCCAGAGCGCGTTAGCATCTGGAGCCTTTCCCAAAGAAAACCTACAGGCTACGATCATTACCCTGCCAAAGCCAGGCAAACTCTCTGACAGCCCCCAAAATTTCAGACCCATATCTCTGTTGAATCAAGACGTGAAAATTTACGCCAAACTTTTGGCACTCAGACTCGCCAAAATTCTTCCAACCATAATTGATGCGGACCAAACTGGTTTTGTTCCATCCCACCAGCCCTACTTTAATACTAGAAGAATGCTGGGTATATTCCATCAGATCACACAGAAAAAAAGTCCCCTTCTGGTTCTGGCCTTGGACGCCGAAAAGGCGTTCGACAGGATCAGATGGTCGTTCGCCTTTTCGGTGCTCTCTAATATGGGTTTTAGTGGCCCTATCATGCGTGCAATAGAGGCTCTATATAGCAACCCTACGGCCAACATATATGTTAATGGGGCTCTGTCAGAAGCGTTTGAACTGACGAACGGTACGAGGCAAGGTTGCCCCTTGTCCCCTTTAATTTTTATAATTGCTATGGAACCTTTGGCCCAAGCAATCAGGCTGAATCATAGGGTCTCTGGGGTAGAGATTGGAAGTCAGGTACACGAAATCTCACTGTATGCAGATGATGTTCTTTTGTCACTTACGAGACCAGAGGTATCACTGCAAGCGGTTATGGACCAGATAAAAACCTATGGCGATCTCTCATACTACCATCTTAATTCCACTAAGACGCAAGCACTTCCGGTCAATATCCCAGAGACCTTGACTAGATCATTTCGTGAGAAATGGAATTTTGACTGGTGCAAAGAGAGTATAAAATACTTGGGCACCAATATGACGCCATCTCTGTTGAAAATATTCACGCTTAATTATGAGGCTTTGCTCCTGGAAGTTGGGAAAGACCTGGAAAATTTCCACAAACATGAAACGTCATGGTTAGACAGAATTGCAGCTTTCAAGATGTTTATCCTCCCCCGTTTCCTCTATCTGTACCGCACCGTCCCAATATTGGTACGGAATGATTTCTTTAGTAAGGTGCAAAGTGTGATAT
Organism: Bufo gargarizans; assembly: GCF_014858855.1. Taxonomy (NCBI): domain Eukaryota; kingdom Metazoa; phylum Chordata; class Amphibia; order Anura; family Bufonidae; genus Bufo; species Bufo gargarizans. The sequence goes on along the minus strand of NC_058085.1, from coordinate 207,786,769 downwards.
CTAAGTATATCTGGAAGAACAAAAAACCAAGGGTAGCTAGGGATATTATCCAGAGGACCCGCAAAATGGGGGGCCTTGCAGTACCAGATATGAAATTATATTATTTATCCACTCTGGTCTCTATGCTTAGAAATTGGGGGCAGGGAAAGGAGGGGATCCCATGGGTACAGATGGAGACAACACAGGCAGCGCCTTTCATCCTGAAGGATTTATTGCATATACCCTTTTGGGACATCCAGTTGCCAAATAATTTTCCCCCGGTTATGCGGGCATCTATAGAGGCCTGGAAACAAATGCACAAGATAGCTGTTGGGGGGAAGAGGCCTACACTGACCCATCTCCCCTTTTCTTTGGTCAGAGCTCTGCTTCCTCAGACCGATTTGTCTAACTGGCAGCTAGGAGATACTGGCAGAGTGGAGATGCTGTATGAGAATGGGCAGCTACAGTCTTTTCAGTCTCTAAAGGAGCAACTCAATCTTCCACAATCTGAATTTTTCAAGTACCTTCAAATTAGGCACCTGCTGCAAACACTACTGCCCCTCTAACTTGTGCTGTAATCAGGTGGGTATAACCTATATGTCCACGAACACCAAAGGGCTCAAATTGTTATATGAGGAATTACTCCAACCAGCACAGTTCAAGAAGTCTCATCCCATGCGCAAATGGGAGAGATCTCTGAACATGCAATTATCAGATAGCGACTGGCAGAGGTCTAGTGAAGCAATCCATTCTCATCTGCATTGTTCCACCCATGTCGAATCAGCTCTAAAGACGATCTTGCACTGGTACTACACACCGGAAATTTTAAAATTTATGTACCCAGGGGTTTCTGGAGAGTGCTGGAGGGGATGCGGATGCAGGGGGACCCTTTTCCACATTCTTTGGCAGTGTCCACTGATTAAAGGATACTGGAAAGCATGTGGGGAGCTGTTAGGTCGCTTACTTCCGCAACAGGTTAACTGGACACCACAACTTGCTCTACTATTGATAGGGATAAATAATTTCCCAAGAATTGAGAGGAAACTAATATGCTTATTTTGTGTTTTAGCTAAATTGTTGCTTCTGCGGAGATGGAAATCTCAAGAAGTGCCTGGTATGGAAGATCTGATTTCTGAAATAAACACAACTTTTGCATATGAGAAAATAATTGCCCTAGGCAACGGTTCATATCATAAAGCCATGAAAAAGTGGCAAAGATGGATAGCCTCATCTTATTGTAAATGAGGGGATGTCAAGGTGTGGGGGTTGGTACACATGGAAAGCTGCATGCTGGGCCCTGTTGCAGTCATATTCACCTGCGCTGGGACTGTTCACCGTTTATTTCTATCTACTAGTTCCTGAAAGTAATGTGATTATATGTGTATAAGAGAAGGAAGTGGATCTCAATTATTCTTTGTTGCTTACAACTATGTACGGCTTTACTAGGATTACAGCTTGTGATATTTTGCCGAAGGAGGGCTCCAGTTGGAGTTGACGATTTTCAAATACAGTGGGTTAATTTTTGGCAAGTTTATGCCATTGTATTGAATATGTTTGACCCAACGCAAATGTAAATCAGATACTATGTTTTAAGGCAACGTATCTTTATTGTAATTTGCATAACTTTTGTAAAATTCAATAAAAACTATTGAAACAGAAATATTTCCTGGCGACTTTATGCAGTTTTTATATAAAAATTCTAAGACTATAAGGTATGAAAACAGACAAATACAAGATGCCGTTAGTACAGTCTGCGGCCATTACTGTATCTATATCTTACAATGTCTAGCTAAAGGAATATCTTTAGAAAATGTTCACTAACGATTTTAGAAAGAATAACCGTATTGTGCGATCGTTTGTAACAAAACGCTTATGTATACGATGCTGTAATTACAATCAAGCACTATAAATTTAATAGCCAGCACTATAGATTTAATAGCCAGCACTATAAACTTTATATCAAGCGATATAAAAGGGGCGGGGGTATGTGTATAAAAGGGGGCATGATAGATGTCACTTTGACGAAACATATACCCTCTTACTACTAATGTATTTATTTTGCGCCTATAATTATTTTTCAGTTGGTTTTTGTAAATATCCATCTCATTTTCTAGTACCAGACTGCTCATGTGATGTTTATCACTGATCTTCTGGAAGCACAGAAATACTCCTTATAGCTCACTTCTTATATTACTGATAAGAATATGGAATCACTGATTTTGAAAATGTTTAATACAGTTTTTAATTTTTAAGTACCGTACTGGTTTGTTTAGCACTGTCCATCCTAGTGCTGTTGTTTACAGCCACTAATCCCATGATCTTAGACTCACTAGACAGAGTACCATTTTGGGCCACATCATTCTGACCCTCTGTTAATGGTATGTCTTTTAGCACGAGATTATCCTTAGCAATTGTGTGCAGCCCAATGCATGTGGCTGTTCTCCTAGTGTTCTGGGTTGTTGAAACCACATGATCTTCAATACACTGGCTACGAATGCACTTTGCTGCATCTTGGAAATATCATGTACTCCTTACGAGCTAAAAATCTTTTTCAATTCACCTTTAAAAAATAAATAAAAAATATGGAGCCCTTTTCTCTGTACAAAGCTGGCATGCTCTATTAGCAGGATCTGAATTTTCTCTTTTCCATCTAGCAGGAAGCTGACTGGCTCATTATATATGCCCGTACAAACACTCATTTAGGGTCCATTCACACGTCCGCAATGTGTTTTGCGGATACACGGAGCCACGGATCCGCAAAACACGGAAAGCGGCAATGTGCGTTCTGCATTTTGCGGACCGCACATTGCCGGCACTAATAGAATATGCCTGTTCTTGTCCACAATTGCGGACAAGAATAGGACATGTTCTATTTTTTTGTGGAAACTGAATCACGGATGCGGAAGTGCGGATCTGCAAATGTAGATGCGGACAGCACATTCCGGCCCCATTGAAAATGAATGGGTCTGCACCCGTTCCGCAAAATTGCGGAACGGATGCAGATCCATTTTGCGGACGTGTGAATGGACCCTAAAGCTCAACCCTTCTCTTACTGATAAGAATGTGTCTTATATAAGTGTTTATGACCTATTAGTAATTTAGAGCAGGCATGCTCAACCTGCGGCCCTCCAGCTGTTGCAAAACTACAACTCCCAGCATGCTCGAACAGCTTTCAGCTATCAGCCTACAGCAGGGCATTGTCGGAGTTGTAGTTTTACAACAGATGGATGGCCGCAGGTTGAGCATCCCTGATTTAGAGGGTTATTATATGTTGGCACAAAGTAGAAGTAGGATTCACACAGCTAGAAAAACGGGTAACCCTTTGTGACAGAATGGCTCAATATTTTTAATAAAGACCAATTGAAAAAAAATATTTTTTGCCCAAAATGAGTAAAATGCAATCATAACAAAAAAATTGCCTCTAAAAGGTGTACATAGTGTTTAAACGCCTCAGGACCGCCGAACGCAGGATTGCGTCCTGGCGGCGGCCCTGTTGTTCCTCCTGGACGCGCCCTCTCGCGAGAGGCGAGATTTCCTGTGAATGCGTGCACACAGGATCGGACGGTAAACCAGTGGATCTACAGCCTGCCAGCAGCGATCATTCACTGGCAGGCTGTAGATGCGATTTTAACCCTTGAAAGGTATATCAGACGCTGTTTTGTTAATAGCGTCTGATATACCTGCTAACTGGTCCACTGGTGGTCCCTTTTGCTTGGATCGACCACCAGAGGACACAGGCAGCTCTGTAATAAATAGCACCAAGCACCACACTACACTACACCCCTCCCGCCCCCTGTCACTTATTAACCCCTGATCCCCCCCCCCCCCGTCATTGATCACCCCCCTGTAAGGCTCCATTCAGATGTCCATTTGTGTTTTGCAGATCGCCGTATGTGTTTTGCGGATCTGCAAAACACAGACACCGCGGATCTGCAAAACACCGGCAGTGTGCTTTCCGCATTTTGTGGATCTGCACATTGCCAGAACTTAGCGGAATTTTTTTTCTTACAGTCTTATATTCCACAAATTTGTGACAAAAAATAAAATCTCAGATGAACTCACCATACCCCTCACGGAATCCAAATGCGTAGACATTTTTAGACATTTATATTCCAGACTTCTTCTCACGCTTTAGGGCCCCTAAAATGCCAGAGCAGTATAAATACCCCATAAGTGACCCCATTTTGGAAAGAAGACACACCAAGGTATTACGTGAGGGGCATGGCGAGTTCCTAGAATATTTTTTTTTGGCACAAGTTAGCGGAAAATGTTCCCCCCCCCCCCCCCTTACAAAATATTCTAGGAACTCGCCATGCTCCTCATGGAATACCTTGGGGTGTCTTCTTTCCAAAATGGGGTCACATGTGGGGTATTTATACTGCCCTGGTATTTTAGGGGCCCTAAAGCGTGAGAAGAAGTCTGGAATCCAAATGCCTAAAAATACCCTCCTAAAAGGAACCCATTGGAATTTGGGTCCCTTTGCGCACCTAGGGGGCAAAAAAGTGTCACATGTGGCATCGCCGTACTCAGGAGAAGTAGGGCAATGTGTTTTTGGGGGGTAATCTTTACATATACCCATACTGGGTGTGAGAAATATCTCTGTAAATGACAACTTTAAAAAAAAATGTATACAAAGTTGTCAATTTACAGAGATATTTCTCTCACCCAGCATGGGTATATGTAAAAATACACCCCAAAACACATTGCCTTACTTTTCCCGAGTACGGCGATACCACATGTGTGACACTTTTTGCAGCCTGGGTGCGTAAAGGGGCCGAAAGTCCAACGAGTACCTTTAGGCTTTACAGGGTTGCTCACAATTTAGCCCTGCCCAAAATGCCAGAACAGTAAACACACCCCACAAATGATCCAATTTCAGAAAGAAACCCCAAGGTATTTGCTGAGGGGCATATTGAGTCCATAAATCACAGGGGAAAAAAAATGCACCAAACGGATATGCCACTGACTCTACTAGCTAGTCATACAAGCAGATATTAAAAGCTGAGACTTTTGCCAATAAATTCCTAGCAGGAACATATCGGAGCCTATCATGCACCACGTCACGGTCTCTCAGCAAGGCAAGGGTGCTACCACTATGCTAACTATGGTGTTAACACAGTCTGAAGGTGATGAAATTCAGCTCACAGCCAAGTTTCCACACAACCGCATAGCAGGACAACTAATGCAATGTGAACAAAGACTGTAAGCCACACCCATATCAGACCGTGTGATGGAGGTTACCAGGTGCAAAAGAATGTTTAAATGCCAGGTAAAGGCACATTCAATACATATAAAACAAAATCACAGAAATATAGTGGAACTGCTCAAACCCCAAACACTGTAGCGTGTTTTTCATTGGGGGAGCAGTCCCACCGCATGTGGACCGCAGCAAATAACCATCCCCAGCAAAAATATAATTATATTTTTATCCGCACAATGCTCCGTTTTGTGTAGGATGCATTTGTGGTGCATGTGAACTGCGCCGGCATCCTCCATTGTACGCATTTTTTGCTGGGGATGGTCGTTTGCTGCGGTCCACATGCGGTGGGACTGTTCCCCCAATGAAAAACACGCTACAGTGTTTGGGGTTTGAGCAGTTCCCCCATATTTGCCACTATATTTCTGTGATTTTGTTTTATATGTATTGAATGTGCCTTTACCTGGCATTTAAACATTCTTTTGCACCTGGTAACCTCCATCACACGGTCTGATATGGGTGTGGCTTACAGTCTTGCTTTGTTCACATTGCATTAGTTGTCCTGCTATGCGGTTGTGTGGAAGCTTGGCTGTGAGCTGCATTTCATCACCTTCAGACCGTGTTCACACCATAGTTAGCGTAGTGGTAGGACCCTTGCCTTGCTGAGAGACCGTGACGTGGTGCATGATGGGCTCTGATATGTTCCTGACAGGAATATATTGGCAAAAGTCTCAGCTTTTAATATCTGCTTGTATGACTAGCTAGTATAGTCAGTGGCATATCCGTTTGGTGCATTTTAATTTTACTGTGATTTATATAATTATATTTTCATCTGCACAATGCTCCGTTTTATGTAGGATGCCTTTGTGGTGCATGTGGACCGCGCCGGCATCCTCCATTGTACGCATTTTTTGCTGGGGATGGTCGTTTGCTGCGGTCCACATGAGGTGGGACTGCTCCCCCAATGAAAAACACGCTGCAGTGTTTGGGGTTTGAGCAGTTCCCTCATATTTGCCACTATATTTCTGTGATTTTGTTGCATATTGAGTCCATGAAAGATTGACTTTTTGTCACAAGTTGGTGGAAAGGGGAGACTGAGGAAAAAAAAAAAAAAAAAAAAAAAAAAATCAATTTACGCTAACTTGTGCCAAAAAAACAACTAAAAACTTCTATGAACTCGCCATGCCCCTCATGGAATACCTTGGGGTGTCTTCTTTCCAAAATGGGGTCACATGTGGGGTATTTATACTGCCCTGGCATGTTAGGGACCCTAAAGATTGAGAATTCAAATGCCTAAAAATGCCCTCCTAAAAGATACTCATTGGAATTTGGGCACCTAGGCTGCAAAAAAGTGTCACATGTGGTATCGCCATACTCAGAAGTAGGGCAATGTGTTTTGGGTTGTATTTTTACATATACCCATGCTGGGTGAGATAAATATCTCTGTAAAAGACAACTTTTCCAATTTTTTTTTATACAAAGTTGTCATTTTACAGAGATATTTATCTCACCCAGCATGGGTATACATCTCTGTAAAATGACAACTTTGTATAAATTTTTTGGGGAAAAGTTGTCTTTTACAGAGATATTTATCTCACCCAGAATGGGTATATGTAAAAATACACCCCAAAACACATTGCCCTACTTCTCCTGAGTACGACGATACCACGTGTGACACTTTTTTGCAGCCCAAGTGCGCAAAGGGGCCCAAATTCTAAAGAGCACCTTTAGGATTTCACAGGGCATTTTTTACGCATTTGGATTCCAAACTACTTCTCACGCTTTAGGTGCCCTAAAATGCTAGGGCAGTATAAATACCCCACAAGTGACCCCATTTTGGAAAGAAGACACTCCAAGGTATTCCGTGAGGGGTATGGTGAGTTCATGTAAAAAAAATTTTTTTTGTCACAAGTTAGTGGAATATGAGACTTTGTAAGAAAAAAAAAATATAAAAAATATATCATTTTCCGCTAACTTGTGACAAAAAATAAAAAAAACTTTCATGAACTCACTATGCCCATCAGCAAATACCTTAGGGTGTCTACTTTCCGAAATGGGGTCATTTGTGGTGTGTTTCTACTGTCTGGGCATTGTAGAACCTCAGGAAACATGACCGGTGCTCAGAAGTGCGTAAATTCACATTTTTGTGCCATAGTTTGTAAACGCTATAACTTTAGCCAATATATACCACCAAATGAAAGCTCTATTAGTGAGAAGAAAAAGAAGGTAAAATTCATTTGGGTGGTAAGTTGTATGACCGAGCAATAAACCGTGAAAGTAGTGTAGTGCAGAATTGTAAAAAGTGGTCTGGTCATTAAGGGGGTTTAAGCTAGGGGAGCTGAGGTGGTTAAGGAACAGTGGATACTTGAGTATTGTAGTGGTTAAGCTTCCTTTAGTGGCTAGCACCAGCTCATACCACTGCTGCCTTACATTTACCTGGATCAATGGTCTTTATCTCACCATGAGCGCAGAAAGCAGCGGTCAATTCTCACACTTGAGACTATAATTCTCATAGGTGGGTCATGGAGACACAAGTGTACACAGTTGACTGGATAATTGATCCAGCTCTTAGCAATTGGGTTCTTACAGGAATATATATTAGTTTTTTTTCCTGTGAAGTCCAGTTCTGGAGTCTGGGTTGCGAGGGCACACATTTTTTCAACCACTAGTAGGCCTTGTACAGGTGACGTGCCAAGACACAATTGAACACACCATAAATGTGCACACTACCCTGCTACTATAGACTGTTTTGGGTTTCTGCCTATTGGCTTTGCCACCAGTCTTCTTATATTGTGTACTTTAAAAAAAGTTTATTGTTTTCATTTAAGGTTTTCACGGGAAGTGATTTGATTTATATCAAGGACTAATGAGGGGACATCCCCTACATCTTGAGGAAAGAAGGTTTCTACTCATAGAAGAGCATTCTTTACGGTAAGAGCAGTGAGACTATGGTGATGGTGAATTCACTAAAGGAGTTCAAGAGGGGCCTGGATATATTTCTGGAGTTAAATATTACAAGTTATAGTTATTAGATTTATGGAGAAGGGATGTTGATCCAGGGAATTACTCCCATAGCCTGATTGGAGTTGGGAAGGATTTTTTTCCCCTTAAATGAAGGGTTTTTTGCCTTCCTCTAGATCAACCTGAAGGATAGCAGGCTGAACATGGACAGCAGGATGCCTGAGAAGGGCTGCGGGGTGGGGTTAACTTTGAGGTTTCTGGTGTGGGGGGGATTAACTTTGAAATACAGGCACTTTGAGGTTTCTGATCACTGCGGTCACGGACTGCAGGGATCAGAACCTTGCATAAGCGCTGCAAACCGTTTGTAGCGATCGGCAATGCGGAGGGGGGGGGATTTCAGCATGCACCCAGTTCTGATCACTGCCGGCCGTGCGGCAGTGATCGGAACTACATAGGACCTGTGTCCTTAAGGGGTTTTCTGCTACTTAGATATTCAGGGCCCAGTGTCAGGATAGGTCATCAATATCAGATTGGTGGAGGATCAGCACCCCCTATCATTCAGCTGTTTGGGGGGGAAATGCGATGCTAAAAACTACACTGTGGATGGAGCTGGAAACAAAAGGCTCCATCCACTGTGTACTGGCTGAAACCATCTGCTTCCGACTCCATCCACTGTATAGCTTCCAGCGCCAGAAGCTTCCTTGAGCAGCTGATTGGTAGAAGTGGTAGGTGTTAACACTCCTACAATCCATGTATCCAAGTGCTGGAAAAACCCTATTTATATTGTGTTTTTATGTTACACATAGCTTTCCTTTGTCCAGGGGTGGTGTCATCACTACAAGGGATGGTTTAAATAGCGCCCATCAATAACAAAACCATATTCAACCGTCCTTGATCAGGGAGGGAGGGCCTGGCGGGGGCTGATAGCCGTTTCCATGCTGATGTCAACATCCACGTGACCGGGTTAGGTCACGTGATCAGCATCAGTTCACGTGATGACGTTTGGCGGTCTAGCAAAATCTCTCAGGGACCGGTGAGGGACTGGAGGTGCCTGTGCAGGCTGCAACTGAACCACAATACCCCCTCTGATAGCATTATATGATACATCACTAAGCACACATTACTGAATGTCCCACTTAATTAAATGCATAGCTATTATATTTATCCTTAGTACATGATCAATACAGACAATAAATGAGTTAGATAGCTACAGATTATATGTAAGTCACGATGAATTGATGGTGTAGAAATGTGATACAGTGAATGTGACAAATTTTACAAAGGTGTGTGAAAAAAAAGTAAAATAAACCCCACATCTAATGTCTAATGCTAGAGCACGTTAGATGGAGAGTAATCTGAAATGTAGTGTTGACCGACATCACAAAAATCGCTCTCCATGTTCAGGCATGCAATACATTTTTCACATGGTATAAAACCCAATTTTGGTTTACACACCATGAGAAAAGTAGGTGGCAGATGAAGGTACTACATTCATCTGTGTAAATGATATGTGGATTTAAACACCAACAGCTATCATACTGTTTAGGAAGGAGATGTGGTCTGTACAGCAAGCTAACCGTACTTAACATAATAACATAGTACATAACATAGTACATAAGGCCGAAAAAAGACATTTGTCCATCCAGTTCGGTCTGTCATCCTGCAAGTTGATCGAGAGGAAGGCAAAAAAAATTAAAACTGAGATAGAAGCCAATTTTCCCCACTTAGTTCTAAAAAAAATACAAGGAGTCAGCAACCTCAGGTATCCCCCTTTGTTTTGAAGTTTCAACTCCCAAAGTGCTCTATTCACTTATATGGGGAGTGCAATATAAGCAGCTGGAGTGCCAAAGGTTCCTGATCCCTGTTCTAGAGGAACAAGTACATAAGTATCTATAATCAAAAACAAAAGGTGTACTATATCAGCAAGGACTGAGACTGATTAGCAAGGAAGAAGCCATTGCTCCAAAACAGCCATAAAATAGCCAGTAACATCTTTTTGTAGAAATGTCCTCTGGTCAAACAAAAATGGCAACAGTTTGGCCATAATGACCATCATCGTTAGAGATGAGTGAATAAAAAAAATAAAAAAAGATTGATGCTTCGCCAAATAAAAAAAATAAAAAAATCGGATTAGTTCCGATTTATTTTGTCAGAAAGAGTTAAATCCAAGCCTGCATCAGTTTTTGAGCACACATGTGTAAATATATATATATATATATATATATATATATATATATATATACATACACACACATACATACACACACATACATATACACACAGTACAGACCAAAAGTTTGGACACACCTTCTCATTCAAAGAGTTTTCTTTATTTTCATGACTATGAAAATTGTAGATTCACACTGAAGGCATTAAAACTATGAATTAACACATGTAGAATTTTATACATAACAAAAAAAGTGTGAAACAACTGAAAATGTCATATTCTAGGTTCTTCAAAGTAGCCACCTTTTGCTTTGATTACTGCTTTGCACACTCTTGGCATTCTCTTGATGAGCTTCAAGAGGTAGTCACCTGAAATGGTCTTCCAACAGTCTTGAAGGAGTTCCCAGAGATGCTTAGCACTTGTTGGCCCTTTTGCCTTCACTCTGCGGTCCAGCTCACCCCAAACCATCTCGATTGGGTTCAGGTCCGGTGACTGTGGAGGCCAGGTCATCTGGCGCAGCACCCCATCACTCTGCTTTATGGTCAAATGGCCCTTACACAGCCTGGAGGTGTGTTAGGGGTCATTGTCCTGTTGAAAAATAAATGATGGTCCAACTAAACGCAAACCGGATGGAATAGCTGCAAGATGCTGTGGTAGCCATGCTGGTTCAGTATGCCTTCAATTTTGAATAAATCCCCAACAGTGTCACCAGTAAAGCACCCCCACACCATTACACCTCCTCCATGCTTCACGGTGGGAACCAGGCATGTAAAGTCCATCCGTTCACCTTTTCTGCGTCGCTCAAAGACACGTGGTTGGAACCAAAGATCTCAAATTTGGGCTCATCAGACCAAAGCACAGATTTCCACTGCTCCAATGTCCATTCCTTGTGTTCTTTAGCCCAAGCAAGTCTCTTCTGCTTGTTGCCTGTCCTTAGCAGTGGTTTCCTAGCAGATATTCTACCATGAAGGCCTGATTCACACAGTCTCCTCTTAACAGTTGTTCTAGAGACGTGTCTGCTGCTAGAACTCTGTGGCATTGACCTGGTCTCTAATCTGAGCTGCTGTTAACCTGCGATTTCTGAGACTGGTGACTCGGATGAACTTATCCTCCGCAGCAGAGGTGACTCTTGGTCTTCCTTTCCTAGGGCGGTCCGCATGTGAGCAAGTTTCTTTGTAGCGCTTGATGGTTTTTGTGACTGCACTTGGGGACACTTTCAAAGTTTTCCCAATTTTTTGGACTGACTGACCTTCATTTCTTAAAGTAATGATGGCCACTCATTTTTCTTTACTTAGAATTTGCATTATGGCAAGAAAAAAGCAGCTAACAGTCTATTCAGTAGGACTATCAGATGTGTATCCACCTGACTTCTCCACAACGCAACTGATGGTCCCAACCCCATTTATAAGGCAAGAAATCCCACTTATTAAACCTGACAGGGCACACCTGTGAAGTGAAAACCATTTCAGGTGACTACCTCTTGAAGCTCATTCAAGAGAATGCCAAGAGTGTGCCAAGCAGTAATCAAAGCAAAAGGTGGCTACTTTGAAGAACCTAGAATATGACATATTTTCAGTTGTTTCACACTTTTTTGTTATGTATATAATTCTACATGTGTTAATTCATAGTTTTGATGACTTCAGTGTGAATCTACAATTTTCATAGTCATGAAAATAAAGAAAACTCTTTGAATGAGAAGGTGTGTCCAAACTTTTGGTCTGTACTGTATATATATTTTATTAGCTGAAAAAAATAAAATATATGTATCTATATCAAAAAAACAAAAAGTAGATGAGCATCACACACTAGAAAGGTGCAATTCCTTAGAACAGACCACGGACTAGATCCAATTTGAATATATATAGAAAAAAAATCAAAGGCAGCACACAAAAATCCGTGAAAAACAGGGTGTTTATTCCCCCATGTGAAGACAGCAACGTTTCAGCTCTCTCTATGGAGCCTTTGTCAAGCCATAACAGTCAGTGCACACACACAGGTGTTTATAAAGCATACCAAATTACAATATAATTTACATGATTATACAAGAAATTTTATAAAAAAGTGAAAAATACATGATCCAAATTCATGACATATATATGATCGATCATTATACAAAATTCATATCAGTGTTCCATTTGTGATATTATATAAAAGCCATAAGTCAGTTAATTCTAATCTGTAAACATAATTAACGATAATTACATACAGGTGCCCATGATTGTGTAAATATAAAAAAAAAATCAATGAAGATCTCACATACTGGGGGAGAGAGCAGGATTCACTCAGCATCCGGAACTTGATAAGACGCATGCGCGGGACATCACTCGTACCGCGAGATTATCTATGAAAGGCAGAGATCGAAGGCCCGCAACCCAGATGTCCGCAAGGCAGCAGAAGCGTACTGCGCACGCTCATTCCCGAACATGGGTGGACACAATTGGCAGACATAATCATGTGACCAGTCACATGATACACACATGAACAACACGTCGCGGGCATATAGCGATCTACGATCACAAACTGCAATATCATAAAGAAATTTCTTGATACAGAGGTGGTGATTCAGGGTGATACTCTGGCCACTGACCTCTATGTGAAGTCTACAGACAAAAATACTCTTGTCAGATATGAGAGCCACCACCCAAGGCCGATGATTGAATCTCTTCCCCTGAGCCATATGTTGCATGTGGCTAGGATAGTTGGTGAGGGCCCAGCGGTTATTAGAAATGGCCAGTAAATTTAGGGCCAGGGGTAACCCTAATAAACTTGTTACAGAGAGCATTCAGAAAACTAGAGTTAGGTTGAGAGATGGAGACCAGATGAGACCGAGGGAGCCTACACAAAGGATCCTGTTGGTGACCGATTATTGTATTAGTAGCCCTCAAGTCTCCTCTATTGTCAGGAAACACTGGCCAATTTTAGCTAGTGGTTTCGACAATATCGAAGAATTAAAATTTCCTCCTCTATGCTCTTTTCGGAGAAGCCGAAATTTGGGAGACAAATCAGTTAGATCTGACGTTGGATCTGCAAGGATTGATTGTGGCGCGTACTTTGGCTCTACTCGCAAGGCCTCTTTCACACTTGTGTTGTCCAAGTCCGACGTGTACTCCACTTGCCGGAATTACACGCCGGATCCGGAAAAACACAAGTGTACTGAAAGCATTTGAAGACGGATCCGTCTTCAAAATGCGTTCAGTGTTACTATGGCAGCCAGGACGCTATTAAAGTCCTGGTTGCCATAGTAGTAGTGGGGAGCGTTATACTTGCAGTCCGTGCGGCTCCCGGGGTGCTCCAGAATGACGTCAGAGCGCCCCATGCGCATGGATGACGTGCCATGTGATCACGTTATCCATGCGCTTGGGGCACCCTGACGTCACTCTGGAGCGCCCCGGGAGCCGCACGGATGGTAACTATGCTGCTCCCCCGCTCCCCACCACACTTTACCATGGCTGCCAGGACTTTAGCGTCCCGGCAGCCATGGTAACCATTCAGAAAAAGCTAAACGTCGTATCCGGCAATGCGCCGAAACGACGTTTAGCTTAAGGCCGGATACGGATCAATGCCTTTCAATGGGCATTAATTTCAGATCCGGCCTTGCGGCAAGTCTTCAGGATTTTTGGCCAGAGCAAAAAGCGCAGCATGCTGCGGTATTTTCTCTAGCCAAAAAACGTTCCGTTCCGGAACTGAAGACATCCTGATGCATCCTGAACGGATTTCACTCCATTCAGAATGCATTAGGATAAAACTGATCAGGATTCTTCCGGCATAGAGCCCCGACGACGGAACTCTATGCTGGAAGAAAAGAACGCATGTGTGAAAGAGCCCTAAGGGCTGTTATCAATGCCACAATTGTGTCAATTGCCCCTATATGCTGAGGGGTGATTCATTTGTAAATCCAGCCTTTGGGAAGACAGTTCAACTCAAGCAGTATTTGACATGTGATTCAACATATGCGATTTATTATCGTGTCCCTGTGGACTATGGTATGTTGGGGAAACAACCTGGGATGTCAAAACCAGATTAAATCAGCACAGGTATACCATCAGAAAAAAAAGAGGCTGGATTTACCTGTACCTAAGCATTTTACTGAGGTAGGCCATTTAGAGCGCGATTTAAAATTTAGGATACTTGAACAAGTGCCCTTACCCAGACAGGGTGGGGACAGGACGATACGTCTTAAAAGAAGAGAGCTCTACTGGATTTTTGAGCTTAAGACTCTTAAACCAAGAGGGCTCAATGTAGATTTCAGGGTAGTTTGACTCTCGGTCTTGTTTCACTTTTTCCCCCCATTTTTGTATGTCTTTCGTCATTGTAGGTGACCCTTTGTTACCCTGCTTTGTGAATTAAATGTGGGGTTCTGAAATTCTCCTTATCCCAAGTGTAAGGCTGTTTTTAAGTGCATTTTTTTTAAACTAAAATGATTAGTAATATTGCCTCTATTTTTGTAGATGAACGTGAAGTTACATCTTAATATTGGATCATCTCTAGGAATACTGGAGGACGGCAGGATCTACCGGCATCAAATAATTGTTATTTTTGATCTTTTTATAATAATGTGTGGTTTATGGGCAGATGTCTGGGGCCTGGGACTTTTGGGGGGGCTGGGCATCGGTTGCGGTCTGGGACATGGCTCTTCCTGGTAGACATGAGGTTGGACAGGAAGCAGCGACACGACACATGTGTGATATGGGTGTTATTATGTGTTCTCTTAATGGGGCAACTGTGATACAGAGTCAGCCTGTGGTTATGTCTCTGTCTACATTTGCCTTAATTACCTGTGACCTCCGATTGGTATCCGATCGGAGTCCTCTGGCACAGGAGACACTAATTTGAATGTGGCGCACGGCTATGCAGGGCATTAATAATTAATTTCTAACAATATGGGGATGAAGCAGTAAAATATGAGCGTGATTTTTCCACTGTTTTGATTAAAAAACTGCTGGACCCCCTCTTTTTCTTTATGATATTGCAGTTTGTGATCATAGATCGCTATAAGCCCGCGACGTGTTGTTTATGTGTGTATCATGCGACTGGTCACATGATTGTTATGTCTGCAGATTATGTCCACCCATGTTCGGGAATGAGCGTGCGCAGTACGCTTCTGCTGCCTTGCGGCCATCTGGGTTGCGGGCCTTCGATCTCTGCCTTTCATAGATAATCTAGCAGTACGAGTGATGTCCCGCGCATGCGTCTTATCAAGTTCCGGAAGCCGAGTGAATCCTGCTCTCTCCCCCAGTATGCAAATCTTCATAGATTTTTTCAATACTTACACAATCATGGACACTTGTATGTAATTATCGTTAATCATGTTTACAGATTAGAATTAACTGACTTATGGATTTTATATAATATCACAAATGGAACACTGATATGAATTTTGTATAATGATCGAATATATATATCATGAATTTGGATCATGTATTTTTCACTTTTTTATAAAAATTATTGTATAATCATGTAAATTATATTGTAATTTGGTATGCTTTATAAACACCTGTGTGCGCACTGACTGTTACGGCTTGAAAAGGCTCCATAGAGAGCTGAAACGTTGCCGTCTTCACATGGGGGAATAAACACCTTGTTTTTCATGGATTTTTGTGTGCTGCCTTGGATTTTTTCTATACATATATCTAAAATTACATTTCACTCCAATTTTCCTTTAATTCTCATGGGGCACCTAAAAGGGTTAAAGTTTGTAAAAATCTGTTTTGAATAGCTTGAAGGGTATAGTTTCAAAAATAGGGTGATTTATGGATGTTTTATAATATGTAATCCCCAGAAAGTGACTTAATAACTGAATTGGTCCTAAAAAATTTTTTTAGAAACTCTTAAAAATTTTAAGATTTGCTTCTAAACTTGTAAGCCTTTCAACGACCCAAAAAAATAAAATGTAATTTTAAAATGACCCAAACATGAAATTAGACATATGGGGAAAGTAAAGTAATAACTATTTTTGGAGGTATTACTATCAATTATAAAAGTAGAGAAAATGGAATTTGTAAATTTGCCATTTTTTTTTTTTGTAAATTTGCCATTTTATAAATAAAAATGAAATATTTTGACTCAATTTTTACCACCGTTATGAAGTACAATATGTGACGAGAAAACACTCAGAATGGCCGGGATAAGTAAAAGTGTTTTAAAAGGTATTACCACATAAAGTGACATGTCAGATTTGCTAAAAAAATGGCCTGGTCCTTAAAGTGAAAAATGGCTGGGTCCTGAAGGGGTTAACCGTGCAGTGGCCCAAGATTCTACTTCTTCACCGTCTTCTGTTCCCACAGATTGCTAGAGAACCTGTTCTGTTACAGTGTCCTCATGAAAAAGTGGGAAGGGTGTCAGTAGTAAGTTTGTGTTGACGGCAATGTTTATTTTTCCCTTCTGATCAGAAGAGCCCCCCCACCAAAAAAAAATAATAATCCTGCCTTCATGCGGTTAGTATTTGATCAATATTGGTAGAGCAAAAACAAGAGTGGGTCCAAAACAGATTATACCTGAAGGAAATATTTGCATGTCTTTTGTGTTTTGGACTCAATCCTGTTTTTGGCTTCCAAATCATGATCAAATCCTGATGCAAAATACTGGCAGTGTGATAGAGGCCTTATAGATGCTCCAAAAACAGGATCTGTTGCGGTTTTATTTTTTTTTCTGACAGATCAGGTGAACAGTAAAATAAGCTGACATCAACAAGGGCAAACAGGCCCAGAACAGACTGAGGGTGGCAACAGCATGATAAATCAACACATAGGCCCAGTCATAGATTGGGGAGTTAGGAGACAACAGCAGTGGCAGTAACAGCACAAGATGGTGGCAGTAGGACAAGATGGCAGAAGCTGCAGGTGAGAAGCATCACGCGGGTGACAGCATCATAATAGTGGCTGAACCACAGCCAGAAGTAACAAGCCATTTTTCACAATGTTCTGGTGTGGCTGCAGTTAGAACATTACTGCCGGAATGATCTAGTCTGATGCATCAGGCACCGGTGTGTGGAAATCCTGGCTGATCCACACCTGATTCATCTTTATAAAAGCTTAATCTCTCAACATTTTGTTTTAAAAGGCGAGTTCTCTCTAGGGTAACTATACCCCCTGGCACACTATACCCTGATGCCACACTACTGGCTGGGTAGGAAAGCTTGGCCAGGGCAAACTCCACCAATTGCGGCCACAACTCAAGTTTTGCTGCTCAGTAGTCCAGGGGATTTTGGATCGGGTGTGAGGGTGCAGTCCAAGTATGCCTCCACCTGATGGTTCAGGTTCTGCTCTATGTCCAGATTCAAGTTATTGCTAACAGAGCTACCCCCACCCCCACCTCAGCAGGTGTAAAAAAGGCATACATTGTGGACCAGTAGCGAAGGAGAGACAGTTGTCATCCCTCTTCTGAATGGTGATAATGCTGTCACTATACAAGCAACTCAGCATGCATCTGGCCATTTGCGCAAGGGACTCAGAGGGACTCGCTGACTCCTTCTCCACTGCTAACTCCCACAGTCTGTCATGGTCAACTGCCTGGTCTTCCTCATTTCCCTCCAGCTACTCTCCTGTTGATTGTGCAGATAAACCACCTATTTCTGTATACATTACCTGGGTGTTAGTTTCCTTCTCCTCCAGTTCAGCCACCACAGGACTCAGTTGGCTGTGAGATGTAGGCGCCATATCTCCTGTCCCCTGGCCAGCCAGATTTATTAGCATCTGCTCCAGTACGTGAACGAGTGAAATATTCATCCCGTTGTCCTGGCGACTGACAAATAAAGTGGCCTCCTGAAAGGGCCTGGGCAAATGGCAGGTGTTACGCATGAGCTGCCACTGGCTAACGTCGAAGTTACAAAGTTGCATCATCAAGAAATCGTTCATGGCCTTCCTCTGCTCATCTAGTCGGTCCAACGTGTGTAAATGTCGCATATAAGGCGATGTTGAGGAACAATATTCTGCCTTTGCAACTCAAGGAGGATGTGTTGCAGTTTCCTGGCCATTTTCAAGACATCTTGCAGTTGTGTGGAAGATTTCAGGAACTGGGTTACAACCAATTAAAGACACATGCAGAGCGCATGGGTCAGCTCTCCTTGATGCAGCGCTTATCGAATGTTCTTCCCAATATAGGTGACCATGGTTTCGATCTTCAGTTGGCGCTGTCACGGACGTACTAAGACATACGGATGTCCCGGCGACAGTGAGTGGCTGGAGATCTGGGAGACTGCCAACACGTGGTTTGATATGACAGGTTTTCCTTGTGGATCAATAAGCGTCTGAGGTTTCTGGTAATGGCCACACCCCTTGCCTCCAGGTGTCGCAAATGTGGTAATTTAAGCTTCCTTATTTATAGTTGCTTCTCCCACTATGCTGTGCGGTTTATAGCTTTTGTGCCTGTGGAAAGTTCATGGTTGGATCTCGGCCGAGTCCCTGTTCTTCCATAGCTCCTTTGAAGTTGAGCCTTTTTTCGTATTTTGTTTGGGTTCTGTGTGTTGCATTTCCCTATTGTTTGTAATAGGCCTGAAGTAGACTCCTGTTCGTCCTTCCTTTTGGAGGAACAGGTAGTCTTGTCCCTGCCATTAGTACCAGGGTCCTATAGGGCTAGATAGCAGAGTTCATACGCAGGAATACCTAGAGTGCTACCTTTGGGGTCTGTTCATACTAGTGGTCAGTCAGGATTTTGGTTAGGGATTTCACTAAGAGGTGTCCATCTTACTTTCCTAGTTCTCAGGCCAGATTCCTTCCCACACCGAAGCGTGACAGGCGAAGAAGCAACCAGGATTTGATTTCTTGAAGCACGCAAATGAGTTCCTCCCCGGTGTGACGCAGATTGCCCAGGCTGGCCAGGTGCAGAACAGCATGACACCACTGTGCTCTGTATAGGTGGTATGCTGGAGGACCCCTCTGAACTGTGCTTACAGTGGAGGCTCAGTACAAGATGGGAGGATGAAGAGGCAGAGGACAACATTGGTGCCAGAATCACAGCATGAAAACATGGAGGCGGCATTGCCACAACCTAGCCAAGTTGCTGGTGTGTCTGGGCAGGAACCACATTTATCCAGTGCTTCGTATACATTGTCCTTGACCATAGTTACACCTCCACATGTCGGCACTGCCATGAACTGTACCAGACACAGACAGGCTCAAGGACTGGCTCACCTTCTGCTCAACATACATGTACAGGGCTGGTAAAGCTTTTTTAGAGACGTAATAACAGCCTGGGACTCTCCCCCTTGGCTTGGCACAAACCATCAGTGCTCTGAAATGGACAGTCAACCACATGGAAAGGGAGTGACTGTAGTACCAGCAGCTTGGCTAGGTGCAAATTCAGCTTCTACTCTGTTGGATTAGTGCACACATAATGTTGTCCTTTTGCAATTGCCTCGATGATCGATTGCTGACGAAATGCGTGAAGAGTAGTAGGAGAAGCATCAGGACCAGTAGATGATGTGAAGGAAACAGCATTTTACTCTCACGACTAACTGCCTACTGTTGCCTCTATGAAGCCATGCATAGCTAGTTTCGGGACAGGTAGGCCCCTGAGTAGCAGATGGTCTACCCAGGCACTTTTGGCTCCAGATCTCAAACTGCTTCCACCCGGCTGGCTAACAGAAAAGATTGCACCCTGCTGGCTCACCCGCACCCTGCCCCTGTCTCACGGGCAAGCTGTCACCCTCACCGCGATGGTAATAATGAAGCTCCCGCTTCAGTCGGCTCCCACTTGCGTCAGTTTCATCTTCATCATCATCATCATCATCATCATCCACTACAGCCTGCTCATCACTTATGACACCCACACCAGTCTCATGGCCGCATCCATGACCACTTGCAACACTTCCTCCCAAGCTACTCTCATTGTTGCTACTTGCATGTCTACAGGAGGAAGCACTGGACCTCTCTAAATCTGGGCTGGCCAGTAGCTGCTAACTGTCTTCAATAAGCTCGTCCTCACTGAAACATCGAGCAGAGCTGGCAGCATACAATACTTCCTAAGCAGAAGTAGGAGAAAAAGAAAGAGGCAGATTCAGGACAGGTGAGGGCCATACCAACTAAGTGTGGTGTCAGGGGAACCCACCGACTCCTGGCTGTGGGTGTCTGATATCAGTTGAGATTATGTTGAAGACAGTCAACCATTTAAGGACAGCTGGTCAAAACACGACTGCTGGATGACAATGGCAGCTCTGGCCTGTTGCTGCTACCACCTCACCTTGTTCTTCTGCTACTTCTTCTGGCATCAGCAACATTTTTGCCATTGCCCATTCATTTGGAGGGCTCAGACACCTGTCTGCTGGACATACTGTACAGTAACAACTGTATATGTAAAATAAGTTACTTAATGTCAATGTGGACAACACAATAACAGTAGTAGACAGCTTATTCACCCCAATTTGAGAACCAAGGACTAATAGGATTGCTTATCTAACAAACAAGGTGGGCACCCTAATGACAGTAAAAATAGACCGCTTATTCACCCCAATTTGAGAATCAATGCGTAATAGGATTGCCTATATATTTTACAAGGTGGTCAGCCTAATAACAGTTAAGTCACACTACTTATTCACCCCAAATTTATGAATCAAGGCTTAATAGACCTGCGCATCTACAAAACAAGGTGGGCACCCCAATAACAGTTAAATTACACTACTTATTCACACCAATTTGAGAAGCAAGGCGCAATAGATCTGCGTATTTAATGAACAAGGTGGGCACCAATGACAAAGTTAGAGGTAGGTGGAGCATCCTTAAAAATTATATTAGGGCTTTAGATCAAAAGCTTAGGGCAACGACTTCAAAAAGGTAGTGTTTTTTCCGAAATACTACCTGTACCACGAGCCATACTAGAAAGGCAGCGGTAGATTAGGGAGCTTAACAAGTGGCTCAAGAACTGGTGTAGGAAAGGCTGGGTTCCTGGAGAACTGGGACAGGTTTGCTGTCAGCTACAGGCTCTATCAGAGATGGGCTGGACCCCAATGGGTGTGTAGCTGTTTTGGGGAGAAGATGGCTAGAAGGTTGGAGCAGTGTTTAAAATAGGGACTGGGGAAGGGTAATTACATCATAGGAGGGAAAGATAGAGATCTGGGGCGAGGAAATTAAACTGGGGAAGGAGTGGAAGAGGAACTACAACAGATCATAAGAAAAGGTGTAGGGTAGAAAATATACAAAAACCTCAGTCTACTTTCATACTCTCATTTTGGCTTTCAGTTTGTGAAATCTGTTCAAGGCTCTCACAAGCGATCAGTTTGCATTCTACTGCATTCTGAATGGAAAAGCATCCGCTCAAAATGGATCAGTTTTCAATAGCTCAGTCTCCATTCCGCTTTGGAGACGGACACCAAAACGCTGCTTGAAGCGTTTTGGTGTCCGTCTGATGAAACTGAGCCAAACGGATCCGTCCTGGCACACAATGTAAGTCAATGGGCACTGATCCGTTTTCACTGGCACAATAGAAAATTGATCCGTCCTCCATTGACTTTCAATGGTGTTCAAGATGGATCCGTCTTGTCCATTTTAAAAAGATAATACAAATGGATCCATTCTGAACGGATGCAGACAGTTGTATTATCTGAACTGATCCATCCATGACAGATCTGCACAAAACACGAGTGTGAAAGAAGCCTTAATAGTACAGTACAGACCAAAAGTTTGGACACCTTCTCATTCAAAGAGTTTTCTTTATTTTCATGACTATGAAAATTGTAGATTCACACTGAAGGCATCAAAACTATGAATTAACACATGTGGAATTATATACATAACAAAAAAGTGTGAAAAGTGTGTCATTCTAGGTTCTTCAAAGTAGCCACCTTTTGCTTTGATTACTGTTCTGCACACTCTTGGCATTCTCTTGATGAGCTTCAAGAGGTAGTCACCTGAAATTGTTTTCACTTCACAGGTGTGCCCTGTCAGGTTTAATAAGTGGGATTTCTTGCCTTATAAATGGGGTTGGGACCATCAGTTGCGTTGTGGAGAAGTCAGTTGCGTTGTGGAGAATAGACAGTTAGAATTTGTATTATGGCAAGAAAAAAGCAGCTAAGTAAAGAAAAACTAGTGGCCATCATTACTTTAAGAAATGAAGGTCAGTCAGTCCGAAAAATTGGGAAAACTTTGAAAGTGTCCCCAAGTGCAGTCACAAAAACCATCAAGTGCTACAAAGAAACTGGCTCACATGCAGACCGCCCAACGAAAGGAAGACCAAGAGTCACCTCTGCTGCGGAGGATAAGTTCCTCCGAGTCACCAGCCTCAGAAATCACAGGTTTACAACAGCTCAGATTAGAGACCAGGTAAATGCCACACAGAGTTCTAGCAGCAGACATCTCTAGAACAACTGTTAAGAGGAGACTGTGTGAATCAGGCCTTCATGGTAGAATATCTGCTAGGAAACCACTTCTAAGGACTTGTTTGGGCTAAAGAAAGACTTGTTTGGGCTAAAGAACACAAGGAATGGACATTAGACCAGTGGAAATCTGTGCTTTGGTCTGATCAGTCCAAATTTGAGATCTTTGGTTCCAACCACCGTCTTTGTGTGACGCAGAAAAGGTGAACGGATGGACTCTACATGCCTGGTTCCCACCGTGAAGCATGGAGGAGGAGGTGTGATGGTGTGGGGGTGCCTTGCTGGTGATACTGTTGGGGATTTATTCAAAATTGAAGGCATACTGAACCAGCATGGCTACCACAGCATCTTGCAGCGGCATGCTATTCCATCCGGTTTGCGTTTAGTTGGACCATCATTTATTTTTCAACAGGACAATGACCCCAAACACCTCCAGGCTGTGTAAGGGCTATTTGACCATGAAGGAGAGTGATGGGGTGCTGCACCAGATGACCTGGCCTCCACAGTCACCGGACCTGAACCCAATCAAGATGGTTTGGGGTGAGCTGGACCGCAGAGTGAAGGCAAAAGGGCCAACAAGTGCTAAGCATCTCTGGAAACTCCTTCAAGACTGTTGGAAGACCATTTCAGGAGACTACCTCTTGAAGCTCATCAAGAGAATGCCAAGAATGTGCAAAGCAGTAATCAAAGAAAAGGTGGCTACTTTGAAGAACCTAGAATATAACATTTTCGTTTCACACTTTTTTGTTATGTATATAATTCCACATTTGTTCATTCATAGTTTTGATGCCTTCAGTGTGAATCTACAATTTTCATAGTCATGAAAATAAAGAAAACTCTTTGCATGAGAAGGTGTGTCCAAACTTTTGGTCTGTACTGTATGTATACTAATGTCAGAAGCAGGGTGGATTTGATTTAAATCACAATTTAAATCACTAGTCAGTAAGGCTTGATTTAAATCATAGTTTTCTACATAAAGACTAATTCTTGCTGGTATAACTTGTAATATGCAAGTAGATGAAGATTTTTAGAATAACAATTTTTCATATTTAGTTTGATTTTGTATTCATAGGTTTGTAGAGGTTAGGATAAGGCATTTGTCTCAACTCTGTTCATATTATAACATTTTTGCTGTGAAGAGGCATGTGATCTCTGCTGAGTCAAATTCAGTTTTGAGAACTGCAAAAGTAAACCCAGCATCTGTGATAATATCTTGTAGGCAGAGAAACTGCCCAATATTCTTACAAAAACCTCTGGAAAAGGGGGTGGAGCCTGCGCTGAGAGTGGAGTTAGCATATTATTAACAGCTTCCCAGACCAAAAAATTGTCAAAATAGGTGGACAGAAACCCACTGACTCCTCCGGACCTGCCAAATCGATGATACATGTGGGCGATATGGATAAATTCATCAAAAAGGCAGCCGCTGCTTATGTGGCAAAAGAACCTAAGATGGCGCCCGGAACGCCGAGATCCTCCGGCCACAAACAACAAGCTTCTACTGGTGCCGATGGAGGTAGGGATGATTTCCCTGACCCAGATGCCCTGCCAATATCTAGAAATTTCCTAAAAGAAACACTGGCAGAAGCTCTTGAACCCCTCAGTTCAGAAATGGCAGCGATCAGGAGTGACATACGCCATATTGGCACAAGGGTAGAGTCGCTTGAAGAAAATCAAACCAAGCTCATTACTCACCAAAAAGAAATGTCTTTGAATATGGCGGATTATCATGCACATATTAACATGCTGCACACGGCCATAGAAGACCAAGAAAATAGGGGACGAAGAAACAATTTTCGGTTCAGAAGAATCCCCGAATCTGTTGCTCCAAGCGACATACCCGAGACGGTGATGCAGATCTGCCTACAGCTCTTAGGCCCAGACACCGCTCATGAAATCACCATTGAAAGGGCACATAGAGCCCTAAGGCCTAAGCCACAACCTAATGAGCCACCTCGGGACGTTATCTGTAAGTTCTTATACTTCCCTATCAAGGAAGCAATCCTTTCAAGTGCCAGGAATAACCCGTCCCTGAAATGGGAAGGCAACGATATCTCCATCTTTCAGGATTTGGCGCAATCTACACTTAAAAAACGCAAGGCTTTAAAACCGCTTACCGACTGGTTGCGAGCTCACAAGACCCTGTACAGATGGTCATTTCCTTTTGGCCTCTCCTTCTCCCATGACGGACGCCGCCTCTTCATATCTTCAGTCAAAGACCTGGAGAAGATTTATGAACAACTTGGGATCCAACCATTACCGATCGAAAACTGGGATGCGTTCCAAGGGATGACAGCCTTTCCTGAGCTTTCTAACATCTTGCACTGGGAGATTCCTCGTACCCCCAAGCCGCAAAGAGCAAGAGGGAACATCTCTACTCCAAGAAGACTCCCACTTTCAGATGATTGAATGCCCGGGACTACAGCATATCAGAATTTTTTTTACTACATCTATCTGTCTTATCAGAGACCCTCTCTTTCTACTACTTATATATATAGCCTATTCATATTTACCTACTCAGTCTCATCACCTTTTATCCAAATGGTCTTTTTGCTTAATCGCAACTTAGAAGGTCATGTCTCTGTTTGTACAAATGGTCTCCCCGCTCGGTTCACCTACTCCTGTGTTCGCGGATGCCATTGCGATCTACCTTGCTTTTGAAGTGGTAGCAATGCAGGAGACTTAGCTGTCCCCTTGCGTAAATTGAGAGACATGTCTTTTGATTTTGTTCATGATTGCCTACTTTATTTCCTCACCTTTCACTAAAGCAGGTTCTATGCTTATTCGCAACCCAACGGGGTATGTCTCTGGCTGTCTGTGCGGGTGGTCTAAAAGTGGCGGGTGCACAGGGGAGCCCCCCGCGCAGGCCGGAGAGACATGTTTCAGACTCTGTTGTCCTTCTAACCTTATCCACCCTCAATTCTATTTCGGTTTAATGCGCTTGTGCGCACTCTTTGGTATGCGATCTTATGTGTTCTTCATTGGCGTATTGGAAACAGTTTACCTTTGCTTTATGACCATTACACTGTCTGGTCCAAGATGATCCCTAGAGGGATAGGTTTAGGAATGGTATACATTCCCCCTTCTCTAGTTTGTGGAGCTCTTATGCTCTACCTCATTAGTGATTATTCAGTTTTTGTTTTGATTATATATTATTTAATGTTCTTACTTCCATTTGTTGCCATCTTATTCTCAGGTACTCTATTACACATACGTGACCGACAATCCACATGTGGACCACAAGGACGCCCTGTTGCTTCGCCCGGGGAGGCCGAGTGCTACTTGGTACTTTTCTATGCTGTTATATCCTGCTCAATATCAAATATTACACTCTCTAACTTTACCCTTTACATAAAATTATGACTAGCATTCGCATGGCTTCCTTCAATGTGAAGGGTTTCAACTCCCCATCTAAACGTAGCCAAATTTTCTCTTACCCGAGAAATGAAAAATGTTCCTCCAAGAAACTCATTTTAAATTCAATAAATACCCGAACCTCAAGCACACCTTATTCTCCAACTGGTTCCACTGTGGAGCAGGATCCTCAGCCTCCAAGGGCGTAAGCATAGGAATACGGAAAGATCTCCCTTTTTCTTACATAAACCATATTCAGGATGCCGAAGGAAGGTGTATTATGCTTAAAGGCTCTATTGCTAACCAGGTATATACCTTTGTCAACCTTTATGCCCCCAATACTGGCCAGGTTGCTTGGATAACAGAAACTCTTTTAATGCTAGAACCACAGAGAGGGTATAGTGATTCTGGGCGGAGATTTCAATGCTTGAGCCAGAACTAGAATCTACTTCTGAAAGATCAGCTATTTCTAATAAGGCTCTCAGACATCTCAGGAGATACCTCCATAATTGGTCTGTTTGTGATGTCTGGAGACTCTTCAACCCAAAAGACAGGGATTATTCCTTCTTCTCGCCAGTACATGGATCTTACCACAGAATCAACTATTTATTTATATCAAAGGAACATCTCCAGTTTTGTAACCTGGCCAGTATTGGTTTGATGTACCCATCAGATCACGCCCCTGTGTTTTTCACACTTTATATGCCTACCTCTGATTCTCGCCCCTTTAGATGGCGATTGAATGAACAACTAATCTCCCCTGGAGATCCCCTGACACAAACACAAAAAGGAATTTTTCTCTTTGAATTGTGACTCAGTAACCTCTCACCAAGTGCTATGGAATGCTCATAAAGTATACATGAGAGGCCACTTTATATCCATGGGAGCTAGGGTCAAAAAAGCTAGAAGACTTCAGATATAGATAATTTGTTATCCAAGATTCAACATCTTGAATCCCTACACAAGCAATCCCTGTCAAAAGCCCATTATAGAGATTTAACTGATGCACGTGAAGCCCTAAAAAAATGACTGAACACGGCCTCAGCTAAATACTATCTCCAAGCTCAATTTAAATACTATGCTCATGGAGACAGAGCATCTAAATTCATGATGCAACGCATTAAAAAAAAAGAGACAGTCCCTTAACTATAGCCACAGAATTAAATCTGCAGATGGTGAAAGGGCCTTTACCACCTCATCCATAGCTGCCAAATTTAGAGAATTCTACCACTCGCTATACAATCTGAAGGATTCTAAATCAAATGTTTAAAAGGGACCCACACCACCTGAACATATGACTACTTTTTTGGATTCACTATCTCTTCCTGCCCTTTCCGAAAAACAAGCCTTAGCATTACAAACTCCCTTCACCTTGAAGGAACTAGATACTATTAAACAACTCCCTAGGGGGAAATGCCCAGGCCCTGATGGACTCCCAGCTTCATATTATCGGTCACTATCAAATATCTTTGGCCCTTAACAACTCACTGTTGGGTACCCCAATGTCAGTAGATATGACCAGAGCTCATATTTCCTTGATCCCTAAAGAGGGGAAACACCGTTCCAACTGTGCGAATTATCGCCCGATTTCCCTGCTAAATTTAGACCTAAAGATGCTGGCGACACGCCTGTCAGTATTACTCCCCACACTGATCCAAAAAGATCAGGTAGGCTATGCAAAAAGACACAACCGTCCGATGATCTTTCTCAGCACAGATGCTGAGAAGGCATTTGATAGAGTTAACTGGGATTACATGAAAAAGGTGTTACACACACTTTTGGAATTCCAGACCTATTCATTAATGCGGTGTTCTCCCTATACTCCAATGCATCAGCCTCTGTTATTGTTAACAACTCTCTCTCCCGCCCCCTTGTTATCAGCAATGGGACGAGACAGGGATGCCCCCTCTCTCCCCTACTATTTGTCTTATTTAAGGAAACTCTATTACAGGCTATTAGGAGAGAGAGGGTTCGAACATAAAACAGCAGCCTTCGCTGATGACCTACTCATTATGGTCACTAATCCTACGGTAGCCCTACCTCATATCTATTACATAATAGAACAATTTGGCCTATTCTCAAATTTTAAAATCAATATGAACAAGTCCCATATACTAAATGTAGGTTTCCCCAATTCAATTATCCAGGAACTTAGACTTAAATCCCCCTTCAACTGGGATACCCCACACATTACGTACTTGGGTGTCAAAATAGACTCAGATCCAGGTTCATTATTTAGTCTAAACTACATTATTAAACTCAATAAAAGAACAACTTGCTTCTCTTGACAAACATATGCTATCCTGGTTTGGTAGAAAAAAAAATATTGTAACATCCCTTATAATTCCCAAATTGACATACCTGCAACAGGTATTACCAATCCCAGTGCCTAAATCATTCTACAAAACAGTGAACCAAATGATTAGATCATTTATCTGGGCCGGGAAAAGAGCACGGCTAGCATTACATACTCTTAATAAACCTAAAGCTTATGGTGGGATAGGGATGCCTAATCCGGTACTATATTAGCCAGACTAGTAGGATGGTTTAAATGAACAATAAACGAGCCATGGGTTGACCTAGAACAATCGCAGTTTGAGCTTCTTTTTAGAGGTCTATTGGTGGGAACTGATACCTCTAGGTACGCGACCAAAACCCCTAACCCAATAATTAAATCCACATTGAGAGCCTGGGATTGGTTTCAAACTACTAAACATGCTTTGCCATCCCCACTGCTTCAAACTAGAGACATCTTAACATTCGCTCCCAAAGCTCTAATCAGTAGCCTTCCCACCTCAGTAAGGAACTCAACTTTTCCAGTAATATCCCTATTTGATGACAGCGGGACCTTACTAAAACCGAATCTCATATCTCAGGCCTTTCCAGAATGTAAATTCTTATCCCCTTTGACCTCCTTTCTACGGTCTTTTATATCCCAAAACATAACTTGGGGTTCTTTGACTCACCCTCTAAACTGGTTTGAAAGTTTGTTAGTAAGCTCTGACCCACGCCCTAAACTGATTTCGCTGATATATGAAAAACTTTCTACCCCTATTCTCATGCCCAAGCCTGCATTCATTGGGCACTGGGAGAAAGACCATGAGATAGTCTTTCCCCAGGCAACAACATCCAAAATCCTTTTGAGACCCCATAAAGCGTCAAGATTCATACGTATACAGGAAAATGCCTACAAGATCCTTACAAGACGGTATAAAACCCCAGATGTAACCTGTAGATACAAAGCGGATAATAGTGATATTTGCTGGAGATGCTGTAAGGATAAAGGCTCATATTTTCACATTTGGTGGACTTGCCCCCTAATTAAAGCTTGGTGGTCAAAAATATTTGAAGAAAGTAACATGATATGCCACTCTAAGGTCCCCATAACACCTAATTTAGCCCTCTTAGGTGTACACACCTCCAGTTCTATGGAAAGCCCTCCTCCATTGTTTAATCATCTTTTGGATGCAGCACGTCTTTTGATTCCCAAATATTGGCTATCTGAAGACACTCCATCCATATCCCAATGGATAGCCAAAATAGATCAACTATATAGGTTTGAGGAGCTAGCTTCATGGGAAAATAGTAGAAATGTCACATTTAAAAAAATCTGGTCACCATGGACCTCTTTCAGGAACTACTAACCGTGTAGAAACCTTGCAACTCACGCTTATATGTGTAGTTTCGTTCCAGAATTGAACCATTTTTCATCTCAGTTTGGTCCTCATGGGATTGTCACTAAAGGATTGTCATTCTAGTATTATACTAACTTTTCTGTGCTATGTTATTTTCTATTATATGTAATGTCAATATTTTCTACAATAAAGAATTCTAAAACAAAAAAAAAAAAAATGTGGAAAAGCATGACATTGTGAATGGACAGAAGAGGGAAACTAACTCTCCTTAGGAAGAGAGCACCTTAAAGGGAACCTGTCACCCAAAAATCGTCTATCAAGCTGTTTACAGTACCTTATAGTGCTGTATACTCGTTTCTTGATGCACTTTTTGTTCGTTTTGCCGCATGTCTGCTCATTCAGAAATCGTTGTTATATTCAGCTGCTGCCCCGTGCTTCAAGTCAGGCTTGAAGTCACGGGGGCAGCGGCCTCGGCGTCTTACATGGCCCTCTCCCCGCCCCCTGCCTCTTTGACTGACACCCGAACTCCGAATCCGGGACCGCGCTCAACGGCCGCATGCGCAGTAAAGGGCGGCAGGAGCGCGGTCCCGGCTGCCGCGCGTACTACGCGCCGTCTTACTTTCGCCGCACTGCGCATGCGCCCGACATCCTGTATCAAACGCGCCCTCAATATTCAGCTCTTAAAATAAGCCTTGTGACATGACTTTGATATTAAATAAGCCAGCACCTCATCTGCAGACAGTTGTTCCGGACACAGGCCTCCTACCCAGTTAAGCCAGTACTCTGCCCCTCATCAGTGCAGAGCAGAGAGTACTGGCTTAACTGGGTAGGAGGCCTGTGTCCGGAACAACTGTCTGCAGATGAGGTGCTGACTTATTTAACCCCTTAAGGACACAGCCTTTTTACACCTTAGGACCAGGCCATTTTTTGCAAATCTGACCAGAGTCACTTTAAGTGCTGATAACTTTAAAACGCTTTGACTTATCCAGGCCATTCTGAGATTGTTTTTTCGTCACATATTGTACTTCATGACACTGGTAAAATGAAGTCAAAAAAATTATTTTTTTTGCACCAAAAAATACCTAATTTAACAAAAATTTGGAAAAATTTGCAAATTTCAAAGTTTCAGTTTCTCTACTTCTGTAATACCCCCAAAAATTGTGATGACTTTACATTCCCCATATGTCTACTTCATGTTTGAATTATTTTGGGAACGATATTTTATTTTTTGGGGATGTTATAAGGCTTAGAAGTTTAGAGGCAAATCTTGAAATTTTTCAGAAATTTACAAAAACTCAATTTTTAGGGACCAGTTGAGGTCTCAAGTCACTTTGCGAGGCTTACATAATAGAAACCACCCAAAAATGACCCCGTCAGGGACCACAGCGATCAGAAACTGCAGAAAGCGCAACAAACCGCAGGTCTGAATTGACCTGCGGTTTGTTGCGATCGCGGACATGGGGGGGTCACGGGACCCCCCCGCGCATTTAGCCGAGGTGCCTGCTCAATGATTTGAGCAGGCACCTTGTTCCGATCACAGCCGGCCGCACGGCAGTGATCGGAACAACACATGACGTACCGGTACGTCATGTGTCCTTAAGGACTCGGGAAACATGCCGTACCGATACGTCATGTGTCCTTAAGGGGTTAATATCAAAGTCATGTCTTAAGGCTTATTTTAAGAGCTGAATATTGAATTATAGAATAGCTGCGTTACATCTGGTGGAGGCAAAGCTTGTTAAGAGCTCATTTGCATTTCTTCCCTCCCATTGTGAATGGATTACTGGAATTTATTTACCCAAAAATTTAAACACATACAGCCTTATTCTACATAATTAAAAAACAAATCTTTATTTCATGATGGAATAACCTTTGGATGGTAATATATTTTCCTCAAAAAGCATTTTATATATAAAAAAAATATATATCCGATTTAAATAAATAAAAATCTGATTACATTTTTTACAAATCTGATTCTTTGGAAAAAAAATCTTAGATTTTTATCCACCCTGGTCAGAAGTCTGACTAATAAAACTGGTGACCTGGAAGTAATGTCTGAGGTGAACTATGACATAGTGGGAATAACAAAGATGGCTGGATAATAGCTATGACTGGGCAGTTAACATACAGGTTTACAGAGTGTTTAGAATGGATCACCAAAACTGGAGATGTTTGCATTTATGTAAAGTCCTGTCTAAACCTCACACTCCAAAAAGATATAAGTGAGTGAAATGAACATGTAGATTCACTGTGGGTAGAAATACATGGAAGCAAAAACAATAAAATACTGATAGGTGGCTTATAACCCTGATTTACCACAGAAAATCTACTACTAAAGGAGATGAGGTGGCAAATTATAATGAGGTCGTTATTATGGGGGACGTCAACTACCCAGATATAGACTGGGAAACTGAAAGCTGTAGATCTTATAAAGGAAACAGGTTCTTGGCAATAACCAAAGACAATTACCTTTCCCAACTGCTTCAGGACCCGCCTGGAGGGATGGGCAGACTGGACTGTACTAATCAATAAACCTGACAGAACAACAGATATGTATGTTGAGGGACTCCTAGGAAATAGTGACTATAAAATAACCTTCCAATTGTCATTCAAAAGAGTTTCTTCAGGGAGGAACAAAAATATTAAACTTTAAAAAAGCTAAATTTGACCATTTAAGAGAGGCCAATGGAACAATGTCCTCAAAAATAAAAATGTTGCCACAAAAAGGGGTATATTTTAAAAGGCATCCTAAACTCTAATTGTTAAAAGTACATCCCTAATAGGAAAAAAGGGGTGAGGAACAAAAATAGAAATAAAAATGTGGACAATTAGAAATTTAAAAAGGAAGCAATAAAAGACAAAAAGAAAGCATTTAAATCATTTAAAACAGGAGGGTAGCAAGGATGCATTAAAAAACTATAAGGAAAAAAATAGAATATGTAAAAGACCAATTAAAGCAGCCAAACTGGAGACAGAGATTCATTGCCAACGAGTAAAACTAACCCTAAAAAGGTTATTCAATTATAGAAATTGTAAAGGGTATAAATCTGTAGGTGTGTCACAACCCTTGGTCATGGTCATGACTCCTTGGGAGCCGCATGCAGTTGCCCGCGGTTTGGTGTTGTGTCAACCGCAGCTCTTAGTTGTTTGCCTCAAGTGCGGTTGCCGTGGACAACAGGTATGCGTGCGGTTGCCCTTGGCAACGTGTGTTTGTGTGCACTTCCCTTGTCTGGTGTGCACGGGGGTTATTGTGTGCACTTCCCCTTTAAGTTGATGTTTTCCCTTCCCTGGTGTTGGAAGGGTTAACTTCCTTCCTAGTGTGTGTGTTCACTGGGTGTGTCTGACTGTTGGGTGTGGCTTCTTGGCCCTATAAAGCCTCAGTGGAAGGCAGTAGTCAGAGAGGGTGCTTCAGCCATGCTTGCTGGAGACATCCTCCTGGTTATTTACCAACTGCCAATGGGGGCCACCCTTCTGGTCATAAATTGTTACCTTGTCTGATGTGATGTTTATGTGTATGCGGTTGCTTGTTTATTGCCCCTTATGGT
Source organism: Bufo gargarizans (assembly GCF_014858855.1). NCBI lineage: Eukaryota > Metazoa > Chordata > Amphibia > Anura > Bufonidae > Bufo > Bufo gargarizans. Next base: position 207,753,630 of record NC_058085.1, on the reverse strand, counting down.
TTCCTGTGTGATGTATGGTGTGTGCTGTTGTCATTTGTGTTGGTTGTGGATAGCAGCACTTGCACCTGGGTTCCCCCTGTCGGACCCAGGAAGAAATGCAGCAGCGTCTTCAAAAGATAAAAAATAGACTGGGGCCAGATGGCATACACCCCCGTATCCTAAGAGAATTATGTAATGTCATAGGTAGACCCTTATTTCTGATATTTAAGGACTTTATATTGACAGGGAATGTTCTACACAATTGGCGCTTAGGAAATGTGGTGCCAACATTTAAAAAGGGGTCAAAAAACAGAGCCAGGAAACTATAGGCAGTAAGTTCAGCATCTGTCGTGGGTAAACGGTTTGAAGGTTTTCCAAGAGATGCTATCTCAGAGTACCGCAATGAAAATAAGCGAATAACGCTGTATCAGCATTGCTTCATGAGGGATCGGTCACGTCAAGCTAATTTAATCAGTTTCTATGAGGAGGTAAGTTCTAGACTTGACTGTGGCAAGTCAATAGATGTTGTTTCTTGATTTCTCCTAAAGCATTTGATATTGTGCCACATAAAAGGTTAGTTTGTAAGTAACTGGCTCAGTTATAGAACACAGAGGGTGGTTACGGTAGACCCTCAGATTGGGTCACCATCACTTTTATTAATGATCTTGTAGAGGGGCTGCACAGCAAAATTTTTGCAGATGACAGTAAACGGTGTAAAGTAATTAACACAAAAGAGGGCAGTATACTGCTACAGATTGATGTGGATAGATTGGAGGCTTGGGCAGAGAAGTGGCAGATGAGGTTTAACACTGACAAATGTAAAGTTATGTACACGAGAAGGAATAATGCAAGTCACCTGGACATACTAAATGGTACAACACTGGGTAACACTGACATGGAAAAGGACTTAGGAATTTTAGTGGACATTAACATGCTGAACTGAATGGATAAATGTCTTTATTTAACCTTACGCATAACGCACTGTTATGGGGGAATCTGTGGATGACACTTATGGGGGGGGGGGGGAATCTGTGGATGACACTTATGGGGGGGGGGAATCTGTGGATGACACTTATGGGGGGGAGGGGAATCTGTGGATGACACTTATGGGGGGGGGGGGAATCTGTGGATGACACTTATGGGGGGGGGGGGAATCTGTGGATGACACTTATGGGGGGGGGGGGGGGAATCTGTGGATGACACTTATGGGGGGGAATCTGTGGATGACACTTATGGGGGGGGGGGAATCTGTGGATTGACACTTATGGGGGGGGGGGAATCTGTGGATTGACACTTATGGGGGGGGGGGGGAATCTGTGGATTGACACTTATGGGGGGGGGGAATCTGTGGATTGACACTTATGGGGGGGGGGAATCTGTGGATGACACTTACGGGGGGGGGGGAATCTGTGGATGACACTTATGGGGGGGGGGAATCTGTGGATGACACTTATGGGGGGGGGGGGAATCTGTGGATGACACTTATGGGGGGGGGAATCTGTGGATGACACTTATGGGGAGGGGGAATCTGTGGATGACACTTATGGGGGGGGAATCTGTGGATGACACTTATTGGGGGGGGGAATCTGTGGATGACACTTATGGGGGGGGAATCTGTGGATGACACTTATGGGGGGAATCTGTGGATGACACTTATGGGGGGGGGGGGAATCTGTGGATGACACTATGGGGGGGGAATCTGTGGATTGACACTTATTGGGGGGGGGGAATCTGTGGATTGACACTTATGGGGGGGAATCGTTGATGACACTTATGGGGGGGGGAATCTGTGGATGAC